>NC_044572.1:58697964-58835464 GCF_901933205.1 Camarhynchus parvulus
TACTAACAAACAACAAGGGCACAGAACATAACCCTAATGTAAGAAAATGCACAGCAGCCTCCTTCCACAACATCAGTATTTTAGTTGCCACTACTTTGGCTTGCTCACAGCCAGCAAGGCCTTGCAGGCAGAGCCTTCTGAAAATGGTGCAGTCCTAAGCCATGGGATGAGGTTCCAAGTACCCTCCGAGAGGCCATGCCCTTTGATCCTACCCTCATCTCCCAGCAGCTGCATTCTGCCAAGGGCATGATTAAATTCTGAATGGCAACAAAGCCATAAGGAGCAATGTAAAGGTAAAAGAAAACTCCCTCAGCTGATTAGCAGCAGTGGAGGCAGCAGCTGAGAGGAAATAGCCATTGGGGTCTGCCTCTTTGAGAGCTTACTGGGATATTCCACACAAGCCAAATGTGCAGGGAATCTCCCTTTTGCACTGTCTCCTGTAGAATGACAACATTTCAAATTATTTCTTTATTTTACCATAAATCATTAATTTTAGCTTAGATTTTCCCAGGTAAAGTACATGTAATTTCTGGTGAATAAGCTAAATAGCATGCTGTTGCTATTCCATAACTTGATCCTTTTTAAGAATTGTTCTGACTATTTTGTGAGGTTAATCTATTTTAATAAATTTATAGAGTACTTCAGAAATGGTGTACTCCACCACTGATCCTTCCTTAAACACTAGTGTGAAACAACATTGAATTACTGAGACAAATTCTAACCTACATATGTTCAAAAAATACTAAGATAACAAAATCCAAGCAACTTTTTCTTGGGAGTCTCCAAAATGGGAAGAGAGATATCACAGAACATCAAGTAACATTCTTGATGAGAATCGCCAGAATTTAGGACTCCAAGTTAGACATGGTTTGTGTCTTGCCATTAACATTCTGGCACATATCAATTTTTATCCTTCTACAGCTTTGCAATAGGCAATAAATTTAACACTATAGGAATTTTACAGCTGTGAATGAATTATATGGCTTTGCAAAATCAGTGGAAGAGTTTGGCATGAACTCTAAAATACACAGTAAACTCAGGAGTATGCCCAGAATACAGTGAGAATTCTCTCCAACTACTGAAGGGCCATTTCCTAACTTGTTCTGTATACTGTTGTATAGCAATGGGTTTGTTTAGAACAAAACTCTGTAAACAAAAAGTGGCACCAACTGAAAAAGGACAGTGATTCAACATCCATGTCCCAAGCAGCAGCACCATAACACAGCACAGCCAAGCTCTTCAGCCTGGTCCTTGAGCAGCATTCAGGCTAAGTGCCTCAGGCACCACACAGCAACACAGTGTACCACACAACTTACACGCAGCCAGAAAAGACCTATCACATGCCTAGGTATAGCAATTGCATGATATGTTTAGTTGCTGGTTTCAGAACAAGTATGAAATTAGGGCATAGATTATTCTGTAATTTTAACTTGTGAATTGATAGCAGGCCACATCATGGAACAACTTCTCTAGCTTGGGGATATAACAGCAAACTAGATAAGCAAGTGATGATCTAATTATTTTAAGATGCCAAAGAAAATACATGAGGATCAACTTTAAGGCTACAGGTATCACATACATACAAACCCATATATATCATGTGTATACAAACCCAAAATTAGTGGATTTTGAAACCTAAGAGTACTGTAAAACATTCAGCTAGGTTGGATGAGAAATGAAGTTGAATACCTTAAACCGACCACTCTCAGCTCCTGTTTCTTTTGTGGCTCTTCTGCTTTACCCCCACCCCACGTCCTTTATCTCTTGTGCCTCAGTTTCCCATTTGTAGTATTACCATTTTATTTCTTTTGAGGAGAACAATGTAAAGAAGAAGAGAATAAAAATATATACACCACTACTTGAAAAGCATTGCTAATGGGGATAAAATGTGCCCCATCAAGTCTCTGAGAAGAAGCAGCATGCTGTAAATAAAATACATGAGTGTACAAAACACCCCAGCTCAACAGACTGCATTAAGTGATTTCTGTCTACATATATACTCAAGGAAGTCAATCAAGGCTTCCAGTCTTATTGTTATTGTCTTAAAATCATGGTATAAATCTAGCATTCTTCCAGTTTTCTATATATCAAAGAAAATGGAAAACCTCAGCTCCTTTATGTGGAATTATATACTTTTTCCATACCAGTCATCTAAGGATTGAAATTCCCACTTGACACTCTTGCTATTTCAGTTAATGGTGTTAATTATAGTAGGTAGATGTTCTCTCTGTCTCAGAGTAAAGGACACGCAAATTTTGTCTTTGGTTTGCCAAAACACTGCTGACTGCCTCTAAGCATCAACATTCCTACATTCTAATTTTGGAACAACAAAGGTGCCTCCTCTGCCATTTAGCCCTTTCTTTCCAAACTTTTCAAGAAAAGTACCTTTTGTCTTCCTCCTTACCCAACACTGTTCCATCCCTCTTGCTGAGAGACACTAGGCTTTTCAAGGTGCTACTATCCTTCCTTTGCTCAGAGATGACAGCACATGGAGAGAAAAGCATCAACAACACTACAGGATAGGTATTTCCCTGTGTCCTGATCCCACAAATTCTCCTGTACATCAAGAAAAGGATTCTCATACTTCATGGGAAGCTTGTAGTTAAGCCCTTCCTTGGACAGAATCTCTGTGTCAGGGGACAAGCTAAGCACGTCACCTACATATTACCTGTAGGTGACAGCTTTCTCAGTTTTATCCAATACAAAGAGAAGTTTTTAGGAGGTCTGCTGTTAGTCTGCTGTTTCACTACAGCAGGCTATACTCCATCAAAAAGTGCTGCATAAACATTTTTCTTATAAATCCTTAACATTTGCCATGAAGAGCCATGTAACAGTTTTCACTGTTCTACACTAACCCTGACCCTTCAGACATACAGCCAGAGAAACCCATTCTTCTCGAACAGACTATGAACATGAAATTATCAATTTAGTAAAAAAAATATACAAGTGAAATTACTGGGCTCTTGCTCAACAATGTAGCAGCAGGATAAAGTCAATGCCCTTATGAAGCCCAGAACAGAAATTCAAATTGGACTTAGAAATGTCAGCCTTTGGGGTAGAAGAGACAAGAATGGCTTACTAACACCACTAGCAAGATGTTGGACAACCTAATTTATTGCTGTTCAAAAAAATGTGTCAAGGCAGAAGAAGCATATATTTTGAATATTGAAATAGCTATGGTGAGGTGGCATCAGTTTCTGGGACAATATGAATCTGCCACATGAAGCCACTCCATTTCACTCCAAATAAAAATTGGAGGGAGGGGTATCCTTTTTTTAGCAAATATTTTTCAAAAATCATCCTCATAAAAAATGGAGAATGAGCATAGATGAAATCCTTTTAAACACAGAGAAGTAAATTTGGTCACAACAAACCAGAAAGACATGTTTTAGGAGGAAAGAATGAGAGACTGAGAGAGAGAGAGAGAGTGCAGCAAAGTGATTTTGCCTCAGTTTACCAGAATAGCAAGGCCATTTTCAAATAACCAAGGGCAACATATACACACAAAAAGAAAAAAAACCAACCACCCTTTTGAGATTTTCATATGTTAAACAAACCAAATCAAAACAGCAAACAAGCAACAAAAGCAGGAACCACAAGAGTAGTTAGCTTTCAGGCTAGTTAAGAATTAGGGTAAAAACAATATTACTATTTTGATGAACATTGAATGGTTACTATGAAGTTTTACTTCTGATGTTAAAATTTAACAGCAGACGTAGAATTCCATAAAATAAGGGGGAAGAAAAAGTGTTTTGAATGCTGCTTGTAAGGATTAGGACCATTAAAACTATTTTTATACTAATCTGAAGCACACTAGGCAGATTACATGCTGTAGCTCCTTTAGAGAGGCTACTGATTTCACAGCAGTTCCATTTAAGATAATTTCTACTAATTTTGATGCATTACTGTGTACTTTCTGGGTGTATATATATTGCAAAGTCCAAGAAATTTTAATGTTTCAACCTTAGTACACAAAATACATTACTTTGAATTTATTTCCATCTCCTGCCAAGGATACTGTGGTTTTTTAACTTCACCCCCAAAATCTGTTTCCATTGATGGAAACAAGTCACATTTGCAGAAGGGTTGCACCAACAGTCTTGTTTTCTATGAAGATTAAAGCTGCAAAGGCAACTCTGAATTTAGATAACAAAAAACTGTTCTGCACTTTAAAGAAGAATGAGAACACTGCAAAATGCCAGACAAAATAAATAAATAACCTTAGTTTGTTAATTTCCCTCTTGGTTAATTAACACCTATAAATGACCTTTAGCATTGACAAGTCCAACTTCATCCAGAAAGCCAAGGTTTAAGAATATCTATCCAAACAGGATTGATTACTGATTACAGCATTGTGAGGAGCACAATTCAATCTGGTTTTTTTTTTTTCTTTAAAGACTGGAACT
Organism: Camarhynchus parvulus; assembly: GCF_901933205.1. NCBI lineage: Eukaryota > Metazoa > Chordata > Aves > Passeriformes > Thraupidae > Camarhynchus > Camarhynchus parvulus. The sequence continues at coordinate 58,702,371 of NC_044572.1, forward strand.
GCATTCCTGAGTAAGCTGATGTGACTGCCAATGAGGTAAAATGCAGAGAGTCATTACACTATAATGTTGATGTTACCACTTCCACATTTATCTGAAGCACAGAACATATATCATTTTAGACTGAAATTAAACCTTGCCAGAAATAATTTTTCTTTATATTGTTGGAATTAAAAACATATTGAATTGATCCATTAAGAAAATTCTACACTCTCTATCTTTGTGTTTTTCAGACTGTGTTTGCATCCTTAGGCAATGAAACAATTTTTACAATTGTAATAAAACAAGTAAGCGTTGACTTTAAGTTAAGAAAATTGTTGCTTGAATGACTAAATACTTCAGCAAAGACAATAAATCCTTCTAAGTTTAACATACAGACAAATCCCATGCTTGAACAGGTACATAAATTTCACAATTTTTCCTATGCAAGTTTTCCTAAACTTATTCCAGTTTTAGTCTTTTGCTGAGTGTTTATAGAGCAGGTCTGCATATTTAAATTTTAATATTGGTTCTTTCAAAAAGCATCTAGTGTTAAGAAGGCAAATTAAAAATCTACCATTAGAAAAAACAAATTTATAATAGGAAGTACAACAGTAATATTACTCTCCAGCAAAAAATACAACTGTAGCACTTACCTGTATTTCAATGAAGAGAGTACTGATAAAAGAGTCAGGCCCATGAATTTCTTGCTTATTTCTGGACATATGAGTTTCAGTTTGACAGTGTAATTTGGGAATCATAGATCTCAGTGTTTGCTTTCTCCCAGAGAAAGGAGACACCAGCATTATTGAACTATGTTCCCAACAAGAGTGTATCAACACCTTGTACAGGAAAATCCCTAAAATGTTATTTTTATTTGTCTTCAAAGAGCAGCAGAGAGAGACAATGTGTCATTTAAAACTGGTTTCAAACAGTATTTCCAATAATCCTTTCCTAAAGCAGAAAAGGCTGCAGACTTATTTCCTCTCAAGTTTGCAGCAATAGCAAAACTGATCAATTTAATTTTAATTTTGTTTCAGCAAGTTGTATGCTAATTTTTTTAAATGTTCAAATCTTTAATACATCTTCTACTCTCAAAGGTTATTTTAGACTCCTTTTGCCCTCCTTTTGGGTCCTAATGCTACATACCCTAGCTAACATGTAACCATTATTTTCAAGATTGAGAAAACACAGGAGGATCCCTGAATACACAGAGGAGGAATGAACTGAGTACTGTTTGTCTACCTTCTGCATGGCTAGCTAGCACAAAATATCACCTACAGACAGCAGGTGTCTCATCATACAGAAGTACGCAAACCAATCTCATCCCATGGTAGAAGATAAAGAGACAGTAAGATGCAGACTGCAAATAAAGGTACAGCTAAAACTACATCTTAAAAATGACAACTATTTTTTACAGGGCAGTACTCAATTTTATCACTTACTCAGCTGTGAGAGCTGTAAGCGTTTTCCTGTTTTCAGTTCCCAAATTCATCCTTACTGGTCATGTTACATGTTGGATACTTCTTTAAACACGGTTGTTCATTTCACAGAGACAAAATCTCCATGTCAATACTTTTGTTGAAATAGTCACATACAAAAAATTTAACATTTACTAAAAGCCTAACACATCCCCAGAATGTGTTGAATTTAGGTAATGCATGCTACACTGATGCATACTTCCCCATCAGTTTGCCACATTAAATAATTTAATTTTAAACACCTGTGCAAATTATTTATTAGGGAGAAGTTGTTCAGAATTCTTGAGAGAAAGATTCTGTTACTAAAGGGCTCATCTTTGTATCAGGTAGAAGAGAAAATAACCATACACCACAAACATTCTGGTTCCATTTTACTCTATTATTCTAAAATGCATGTTACAAAGATTAAAATAATAAAAGGCCATCTTAATCCTCATTATGGTACATATCACCTGTCTCTGTCAATGAGACATTTAAAAGCATCTCTTTATTAGAAACACAAATCAATACACTCAGGGGACTGCAATAACTGCTTCAAGCAATTTGTATTATCATTTCAGTCTTGATGTTCCGACTCAGAGCAACTTATTATGAGTGGCGTGAAAATGGCAACCTGTCACTGTTGATTTTTTTTCTAAACCTCTTGCAATAATTTTTTCCTTTCTTAATGTAATTATCTTCTTACTAAACACAGGTCTAGGTTGTAAGGTACAGCCCACAGCTGAAGTTCTATTTCTTTAAAATTGAGAGTGCTCCCCAACTTACATTAGAAACATTACTGATTAAGTGAAGAGCTATTTGATTTGCTTAGACCTGAAAGAATCTTGTACAGAGGGAAGCACTGAAACCGCTGGTATCTTCTTGACAGAAAAATCTCTTGGAAATGTTTTAATTGCTTGCAAAAATCCCTGAAAGAGTGCTCTGGGTAGCAACTGCAACAGTTATCTTGTTCTACCACCACTGGTAGCCTGAATAAACTTTAGTATTCTGTTATAAACACTCCTTAAAACTACTGTCCACCTTTAGCCATATACTGTACAGTAAAATAATCTGGGAGAAGTGAAAATTAATATTTAGCTGTGAGACAGAATTATAAAGGTCTGAAGATGAACACTGATACTTCAAAGACAAATGCCCACATTACCACCTGTAACACTCCTAGCTAAAGGAAAAATAATTTTACTTTCAAAAGGAGACTGTGGCAGACTGTACCAAAATTCAAGGCAGCAGCACACATGACACATACCACAGTAAAAACTTTTAGATTTTTGGGTTTAGGTACATCTCCTTTTAAGTTTTCTGAGAACAGAATCTGGCAATTCCAGAGTAAGACTAACTTACCTTATTTTTTGGATTGGATGTGTTCATTACACTTCGTGTTTCCTTGCCTGTGTAAATAACAACACCAATTACAGTTCCTGAAAAACAAACAAAACCCCAGAGGTGTCAGGTAAATGAGAGAAGATGTTCCCAAATTAAAACTTGCACTAATTTAGTTCCTTAAATAAATCAATTGTATGAAAAAACCCCAATATTTCTGCCTAACACTGAGAGTGCTGATTTTCAGAATGTAAAATGAAGAATTATTTTAACTTCTGCAATAAACATCCGTAAAGATGATACCATGCTTTCCTTCTTTTTTATGGAAACAATACTTCCAATGGAGCTGGTTAGAAACTTGTATTTGAACTTAAAACTTCCTCCAGGTGTTTTCAGAAGTTAGGACAGCATAAATAACTGCAGAGTGAATAAAAAATGAGTAAAGTGGTGCTGAACACATCACACACCAATTGCCTGCTACCTCTGCCATCTATAATGAAGTAAAATCTGGTTCAGCCAATTAATTACTTTGATAGAGTGTTATACAGAAATATTATCTTCATTAGCTTATAAACATTTTAATTTTTAAATTATTTTTAGCCAATTTTTACAGCATGGAAAATCTGGCTTCAGCATCACTAAATAAATGTTTATATTAAAAAAAATTCTTTTATTAATATGTTACATAACACTTTCTAGCATAAAAACTCCTCTTATTTCTATTACTTCATAAGGTAACCTGAAATGGCTTTATGGCAGTACAACGTGATTTTTTTGGGGGTCACTATGATATGAAGAAATAATAAACATAACTATTCAAAAACTGCCTACTCAAAGAACTTTTTCAAAAAGTAGAAGTATTACACGTTTGTCTGACATTACCTTAATTTGTCTTTGGCAATTAGAACCCCATATAAGATCTGCTACCACTACTCTTGAGTGTAACAAGTTGTAAAAAATTGAAGAAACTCCCAAAGACAAAAATGATGATAGTGAAAGATGTTTGCATTAAAGATGTCTGCATTTACTCAAAAATAAGAATGTATTCTTGTTTACCCCCAGGCAACTAAGTTTCATGCAGCTGTTCACTCACTTCCTCCCCAGAGCACCAATGACAGGATGGCGAGGAGGATAAGGAAAAAAAAATTAAAAAGAAAACAAAACCAACAAAACCAAAATATCTCATCACAACTTGTGGATTGAGATAAGAATGGTTTAATAACTGAAACAAAGTAAACATAACAACAACAGTAGTAATACTTGTGATAATATTAATGATTATAAATATCGTAGTGAGGAGGAAACAACCCAAAAAACAAAAACAAAAACCAACCAACCAAACACCAAAACCCATCTCCCCCCAAAAGAAAACAAAGACCCAAGGGAAACAAGTGATGCACAGTACCATTGCTCATGCCCACTGATCAATGCCCAGGCCACCCCAAAATTCCTCCAGTAGTCACTAATCCATAATTTCTGAACCCTTTGTACTGTCTCCAACCAATGTCCACATATCCCTTTGGGGCACTTTATTTTGGAGTGATTCTGAGCTGACCTCTGTCCAATAGTCAGAATGTATTGGACAATATGCTGCAGGGAATCTCCTCATGCACACTCCAGCAACCTCTGCCTTCACAGGTATTTAGTTCAGTAGAAGTTGAGAGGACTCTACATTCCACATGGCACATTTCTACAAAGTTTCACCTGGCTGCTGCAGCTCAGAAAAACAAACTCTCCTACTTGTCTCATATTTTGTTCCTTGAAACATTGGTTTTAAAGGTGAAAGTCAGATAAATTCCATTTTGACTACTGAACTTAAAGCAGAATTTTGGTTAGATCTGACTAAACTGCTGTTTACAACGAGTCGTTGATCTTAGATTTTAAACTTTCTGGCATCAGCACAGTATCAGTGATAACTAAGTGTTCCTTAAATCTGAAGTACATTGGTGTAGGGAACTCTATCTGTAGTTTCATTGTTGTCCCACAGTGGTTGCAGCAGGGACAGTTCTGGTATCCAATAACGAATTGAATCCAATCTGGGATTTTGGGAAGCACAGCTGCACTGCAAGCCTCAGCTTACAAAAGCACCGACTCCCATATTTTTACGTACGGGGCCTCTGCAAACTGGCTCTCCTACACTGGGCAATCACTGATAGGTATGGGTGGAGTGCTTAATGATGGGGAGAGAAGTTAGGACATACCACTAGAATAAATGTGGGCCTAGAAAAAAAAGAAAAGCAGACTTGTGATAGCCAGGCATACTCTGAATCCTGTGTGTGATGATACCAATTTTGGTATCTCTCAAGTATACATCTTCACTCTATGAACCATAGAAAAACCAGGGTGTGCTCAAATTAATTAAAGTCATAGGTAGGAGTTGGCAGAAAATACTGCTTTTGACAGCTGTGCATTTATATAAATTGTTCTGATTTTATCTAAAGTGACTTCACAAGACTGACATATGCCAAAATGATGATGCAATTTCATTAATACAAGTCTTCTCTTAATAGGTATCTCAGCAGGTTTCCCAGAAAGCTGCATTATCTTGTTCAGCATTTGAACCACACTGATCATCACAAGTGGAGAACAAAAAGCTAAAGTCCAGACTTTACTGGACTTTTTGAGGCTTTCTAAAATTTAACTGCTAACTGTCCTCTCTCCCTTTCTGAAATGAAACCTACCGCAGCTTTCAATAAGCACAAACACCACAGTCATTGATGCCACAAGCACAAATCATCTGAAAGATAAGTAATTTAATTGAAGATAAACTAAGAGGTTTTCAGAAAACTCAGTGGTTTAAGTTACTTGCTTATATTTAGAAGTGTTTCTCCAGGGACAGTAGTTTGGCAAGTCTTCACTAACCAAAATTTCCTTTCCTTCAGGCAGTGTTATTAATTCCACAGTGATAATACAGATATTAAGAATGACAGAGACTCTGTGCCTTACTGTTACTTTTAAAAAAACTGCTAGAATACTGCTTGTAAGAGGAAATGTCAGAATATTTTTTTCCTATCTCACTTATTAAAGAATAACTAAAGTATGACTGCATGCTTTGGACTTGAGAAAAAGTCTGTTGATTTCCATCCCTGACAGAGGCTTCCAGTGTGATCCAGGCACATTAATCTTTGTCCTTTTTAGGGTTAGGATAAGCATCATACAGACGGTCACCAGATCTCTGTCAGAGCTTTACAGCAAAGGCCAAAAAGCCCTGCAGATTGGATATCAGTAGGAATCTCCATTTAGATATCTAAACTATCAGTTTTGAAACTGGGTATATATTAGGTGCAGTAAAATGGATTCCCCTTCCCCCCCTCCCATTTGGCTTATTGTTCTTTTAAGGGGTAAAGAGACAAACTAAATCCAGAGAAAGTAAACACCTTCCAAATGTACAAATTTGAGTAACCTCACTCTTCTGAACATTATATTTTGATATTAAAAATTACATGGAATAGTTTATTCTTGGGTTGTTTGGAATTACACAATTTTGTTGAATCAATTTTTTGGTTCCCAAAATTCATGAAGAAAACAAAAAAGTCTTAAATTATAGCAAATACTTTTCTTGTCACTTCTACTGTTCTAGCAATAGGTGCTTTTTTTTCTCTGTAGAATCCATTATTGTAGTATTCTGATATTCTCATGAGCTTTGGTAAGCTGTATTCAAGATGCAGTTGATAAGATTTCTTGAAACCGTTATACACTTAAATTTACTGTTACTGATCTGTGAAATAATTGATTTGTGGTCTCTCTCTTCTAGAACTGTCATGGCATCAGCAACCAGAGGTCAAGTTTCCTGAGGTATTCCCCACATAATTCCCCAAACACTTTTCTCAGCCTAACCTTGACCCTCTGTATCACCTTGACAAATAGCAATGGCCTCTATCCTGGAGATAGTGGACTATCCTACCTGATGCAATGTGGTTTTTGTAATTTATCAAAGAATTCTATCAGGAAATTCAGCATCCATTAATCACTGGGAAGGGAGCCCCCTCACGCAAAAATTGTCCTGTATGTCCTATACAAAATCATTTCAAAAATTAAATAAGGCTTTGTATCTGCAATTCAGGTATATATTCCTTTCTTGGGTGTAAGTGATGTAGTTCTTTCTGCTCCTGAGACTGACACCATCAGTCAGTAATATGTCAAGATAATAGTGCTAGGTTGACCCAGAACACTTTGTAACAACCTACAAGGGGGTTGGAAAGGGTCTAACAGGGTCCCAATGGGTCACAAATTTGCTTGGCTTAGTAACAGATGCTGTCCAGGCTGCTTAGAGAGCACTGGAGGGAGCAGCCTTTCAAGCTGTCATACTGAAGAGTCTTAGGGTAAATGAAGAGATGTACAGGAAATATTGCAGGGCAGAACTCTACCCTCCACTATCTGGACTCAGGCCTCAAATCCCCTTTCTTGAACCAAAGTGGAATAGTAATAGAATTATTAGGTTTGCACACACATGTCATAGACTTTTTCAGTGAAAAATACCAGTGTGTAGAACTGTGAACCTAGACAGTGAAGACACTGTAATCAGATACATGTGTGGGTGAGGTAGCTGTCTACAGAGTAGAAAATCTGCACATTTTCACATACTACAGGCTGTTTATTCTTCTGTTTTCATGGAATCCTAGTGTCACTTATGTATAGAAGCTGTGCACAACCATATTCTTCCACTAGATTTTTCAGATATAATTACGGGCTGTGACTGATTAGGGGAGAGAATGCAGAGGCACCTGCAAACTTGGGTAAGCAGAGTCCACCTTTGATATCCTCCCACGGCAGGTTTAAGCAAGTCAGCTAATGTATGTTTATAATGCAGTCAGACAGTGAACAGCATTTTTATTAAGATTCTCAGTTGTCACAAATCTTGCAAATTCAATTATTAGATCTACTTTAAAAAAACCCAAATTTAATTAGCTCAGCATCAAGTGTTCTAACTTAGTTATGTACATTCAACTTGGAAGTGAGATGGAAACAACTGAATGATGCATCAATTATCAACCAGATCTAGAACATCTTAATTTTAACAATTTGCTAGATGTTTTACCTTATGGTCTTCCTCATGACTATATGCACAGTGTACCTCTAAGATCTTGTAAATGTCTTATTAGATAAGCAACAGACTGAAGGAAATAATTTCCTAGTTTTTGCTGAAAGGCTAATCCTATCAAATGCTAAAATTACATCCACACAGTTCCTGAGTAATTCTTAAGATCTGGATTTTTGCCCTACAGGACAATGAGTACTTACATGAGAGAAGCACATTACCATGGTATTAAATTGCAGTTAATACATGAAATGAGGTAAAGGAAATGAATGATATCCCAGAGGTTAGATATAATTAATGTCACAAAATCAGTTACTGAAGGAAATTATTTTTGTCTGGTACCTAAATTCAAGGTAGCTTCTGTATACACACCACGGCACAATTTTTAATTTCTGGATCACAATATTTTTCCCTTCAGAAAGCGTTGCAGTCTTGAAGAGCCATTCAATATTCTTTACTTTGTATTGTTCAGTGAGTTTGCCCTTAGTCTGCCTTAAAGGCTTATTCCACTATTAAAAACTACATCCCAACAAGAGAATTATCTTTTCCTATGTTTTTCCACTGCCATCATTAATAATGAGCTAAAGTCCTTCATAAATAATTAAACTTTCACAAGACCCTTTAGAAGTAAAAAACTCAAACTTTTCCTAAGGTGTAAATTTTAGGGAGAACTGTTTCCATTAATATAGGTGCCAAATTTAGATAGCAGATCAAGAGCAATCAGTCAATAGCTACACTTCTAAACAAGATCATCTACCATGAAAATGAAAACATGAACAGCTTTCAATTAAAATTCAAATATACTGATGCAGAATTAAAGAGTTTGCAAATGCATACTCTTTGTTTGTAGTTTTCTTCCACACATAGATTTGAGGAAAAGGAAACTCAAACCAAGTTTATACAGTATTGAAATTCATAATTCATGAGAAGCATCTTTTTATACAAAGTTAAAGATCTCGGCTACCTAAGTTTTAAAAACCTGAGGACAAATTTAGGCATCATCCATTTGATCAAAGTTTTAGAGAGAATAATTTTCCAGTGCAATCAAACCAAACAACACTAAGAATCAAAGATCATGACTATCTTTTCAGCACTCGGGAAAGGAGTGCTCAGCCACAGACTTCTTTTCTACCTCGTCAGAATTCATCTCTTCCCCACATCCTGATGTAAGAAGTCTTCATAGTAGGGACTAACTTTACAATTTAGCTAGAGATTCTTTACTTTCTTCTCATTTCTTGGCTGTTCCCAGTTGTTCCAATTCCCCATCTTAAATCCTAGTTCTCTTCAGAAATCATGCTCTCTCAATTCCTTATTCTCAGTCGTCATGCAGAAGAATAACCACCGTCCTTTTGACTTTTCTTACATTGAGCAAAAATGAAAGAAAATAAATTTCTGCTCTAAAAAACAAAAAGTTACAACGGCTTAAAGTGTAAATAGAGCATCTAGGTATTAATGTATACTCATTTATAATATCTGGGACATACATTAAACAGCAATAATATTTAGATCCCAGTATTTTAAAATTACCTAACTTTGAAACTTATCTACTCTTTGTGATTAAGACTTTGCCTAATAGAAGATACTAATCACAGAGTATACACAGAAGAAAAAGTCCTAAAAAATGCAAAAACCACCCTTGCTTTTCAGCAGGGAAAAGCATCCACTGTGACTAAACAGAGCACCTTACAACTTAAAGTTTTAATTAAATGAAAAAGGTCAGTGACGTCAGTGGGCTACAAGGGACTGTAATACTGAAATATCAAAATTTAAGTTAAAAAACCCCCAAAGCTATTAAGGAGGATTTAAAATGTATGAAAATATTTAGAGCAGCATGATAAAACCAATGGGAAGGCAGAAAAGCAACAGTTTAATAGCCTGGAAGATAAAAGTATTTTACAATGTGAAATATTAATGGCTTTTGAAAAATAAGGATGCATTTCCTTGGAAGTATTTAGATACATTAGCAGCTTTGTATTGCAGCACTTACCCGAAGCAACAACAGTGCTTGCCCATAATGTATTTTCTATGCTTAGGCTTTCATGAACTGCAGGATCACTGTCTTCCTGTTAAAAATAAGAACAGCTAATAAGTGAATCACCATTACAAGAAGTCAAGAACCATGTCATACCATCTGAATAACTGACACGGGATGTTTGCATCTTTGTATCAGTCACTGTATAATAGCATTCATTGCACATACACAGATGCAAAACACTGTCTAAAAAGTGAAATAATGTTTGAAGTTCATATTACTTCTATCCAATCATTCTAAAAGAACTAGTCAAAAGTATTTTAAAAGTAACATATTGTTTTCCTCAGGTGTATCAAACTGCAGAACAGTATGATACAGCATGCAGTTAAGGTGAGTTACGAACACTAACTCCCAAAAATTAACACCCTGTTCTGTATTTAAATCACGTATAATTCATACAGTAGGCTATGGTGATCCTCATTTTCTACCTGATCAACATCATATAAACTTCAGGGGGAAATATTGCAACTTTTAAAATGAAATGCAGGCTTGTATTATCTTACCACATGCTTACAAAATATATACTCCTTGGGAAAATACTTCCAATAGAAAACTGCTTCCATGATTTCTTTAAACATCCCCTTTTTTTCCTCCCCTCTCTCCTCCCAAGCAATAATGATCTGCAGATTGTAAACAGACAATCTCTCATAATCAATTTGGAGCATGTACAGATTTGTTGCTCATTAGCAGCTGTGAAATGTGCTGTTTACAACTAAAGGAAACTTTAGGAGGTAGGATAATCAAGTGTATTTGACCAAATTACAGATTGTTGCTAAACATTTTGCAAAAAAGGGGAGATGACTTATCTATCAAAGTACGCAATATACATATTGTCAATAATCAAAACCTATGCCCATTTTTCATCTCTATTTTGAAACAACCACCAAGCACAGGATGAGCTGCACAGAAATTTCCGTTTCTAAAAAGAGAAAAATCTCCAATTAAACACATAACTTTTTGAGCATAGATCAAGAGATCCCAATATAGCAAGGAAACTATAGTTCTTACTCTCCTAAGTGAGGAAAAATTGTTATTTAAAAGGCATGGAGAACCATTCTGTCAAAAACAGAGGGGAAGAGAGGGAGATATGGAATTAGCCCTAAGAAGAAAACCACAAATTTTGAATCTAGACTTATACTCTGATGATCTTGGGATTAGTTCAGTTGGTTAGGGCATGGTGCTAATTATGCCAAGGTTATGCCTTCAATCCCCATTATGAGTCACTAACTAAGATTTGGACTTGATGATCGTTGTGGGTCCCTTACAATTCAGAATATTCTGTGAAAAATCATTAATGTTCTATAAGATTAGCCTTAAATTACGAAAAAGGAGAATTATTTTTGATTCTTACCTCAATAATTAGTACTGCAAGAATTATTTGTTATACTCCTACATCTTAATGCTTAGATTCCTGGTTTGATTTACAATTATTCCCAGATTATTTGGGTTCTGTGATTATTTCTTGTGTTTATTCCAAACAGAAAGTAAAAAGAACTGGAAAATGTTCAAAGAGAGCAATAAGGGAGGTCAACATAGCTTCTGTACTAGATATAACTAAATAAGCCTGACTTCTAATGGGAAATATGACAGACATCTATGAAACAAGCACCTAAAAGGGAGGATAGGTACTGCTTATTTTTACCAAAGAAGAAAGAAGTCATAAATAAAGTCAACAAAATTGAAACAACAAGCAGTCATTCTTAAATATGTACTTAGCCTGTGTAACTTCCTCCAATTTCAATATTAAAAGGTTACACACATTCAAGGGTGAACTGGGTAAATTTAGAGAAGGAAAATTCATTGTGAGTTACTTACAGAAAACAGCTCTAACTCAGGAAATTTCCCACATCTTGTGTTAAGAAACAGGTGGCTCTTTTCAGGAGGAACTACTGTGTCCTTACTCTAGTTGTATTCTGCTTCCCAGCACTCTGCTTCTGGCTATTGTCAAGAACAGGATACTAAAAGCCAGGTAAATCCTTTGTTCTCCCTTATTCTTCAGTTAGCATATTGTAAAACTGAATTGTGAAACTCTTCCATATTACAAGAAGAAATCAAAAGCCCTGCAATGATTGTGGAGAGCTGACAACAGGGTTAGGAAAAGGTCACTTGTTCAATGTCTAACACTGCTACAAGATTTAGTGAAATACCTTGTTTTAGGTGATTCAAAATAGGAAAACACCAAATGAGCTCTCTCTCTTTCCACTCATGCTCATCCACAGAAGGGTCTGCCAATCCCTTATCTTCTGCTTATTTCATTATGATACTTTCATGTCATTATGCCCTCACCTAACATTTTCAGCTTTCTTCAGTTCATTCCATTTCCAAAATATCACACCTTGCATGCCCAAACAGATGTTGACTTACCCTTATTTTTCTTTTGACTTACCCTTATTTTTCTTTTGTCCTAAGTTACTCAAATGAAAAATACAAGGTGCATTTAAGGGTTATGAGTTTAGCTGTTTCACACTATTTTTATTTGTACTTCTAGAGAGATGGTAGGGATAGAAAAAGCAGGGAAGGACAAGAATTGCAATTCCTGAGTAAGACCAGACCTATGTTGAGATATTTCTGCAAATTTTCTGACACTAACAGAACAATGAATGTTTTGGGTTAAATGAAATCCATCACTTGCTCTCATAGCAGAAATTTGACATACAAGGGCTTCTTTGTCCAGCTGACAAAGTTTCCACTTAAGGTCTGCTGGGTTAAATTTCATTTGGCAGCTGTATGTTTCTTGGTCTTTGGGTTCTGAATTAAGTTCATTACCAGAATAGTGTAGTTCAGTATTATATTCAAGCTCCATATTCAGGCTCAGTTTTTTAATCTGTGAGCTGCACTGATCATAGAGGTTTAAATCGTCTATAGTTTCTTTGCAGAAATTAATCTGCAGCTCATGCATGTGCAGTGAGAAAGGAAAGATGATCAGTGAAATAAAAATTGAATACAACCCATTTTCAGTCCTTTCATTATTAATTTCATAAAGTCCTTTCATGAATTCATAATACAGCTGACCAAAGATCATGACAAATTTCAAGGAGTCATTAAAAAATTTCAAAGCTATAATTTTTTAGAAATTTTTGTAAATAACAAATGAGGTCTTTGAGATGAAATCCCTAATCCTTGAGTAAACCAGTGTACCACTTCTATTTGACCTTTTCTATCTCTGTTCCTGCATGACAGGATACAGTACAACAACCCCCATCAACTTTTGTAGGAAAGTGGAATACACATTAATTTACGTGAATCACTGAAAGAGATTCCTTCTCCAACCCAACCCCACAGTTAATTTTTCTGGCTATGTTCCTTTTACTGGCATGTGTTTTGGACAGGGTCAGATTAGGTTCCATACACATTAGCTCCCTAGTCAAGTTGTCTGTATAGTTGTTACTGCTGGCATAAAGGAAGGGGAGTCAAAAGGATTTCCAAAACATAATGCCATTCTCTTCAGTGGCAACATAAAAATAAGCCAGATTGAAGTGAACACAACCATTGCTTCAAAACAGGGAATTCTTTAACAAACATGAATGAAAAAAGTGACTTAATGTTCTCTCTACTAAAATGCAAGGCATATCCATGAAAACATCTGTATAATTAGCATCAGGCCAGAGATTCTACTCATAAATGAATAAAGCTACATGCACCAGGTTTTACATCAGGGTAGGTTTATTTTAAGCACCAAACAAGATGCAATATTATAAAAAATTATATATATTATACAATATAGTTCTGTACCATATGAAAGAAAAAGATTATTGAGGTAGTTGAACCAAACTCAATGGCATTTATTTTCTAAGATTGCTATTAGAATCTAAAAAAATTAAGATATAGTTCCAAAGTAAATGAAGAGACTATGGAGACAGAACAGAGCTGCAATATAGAAGAAATAAAAGGAAAATATTCTTAAGGGAATAGTGAAAGTAACCCCTAAATTTAAACAAAAAATAGCCAAAGTTAAAAGCAAGAGAGACTCTCCATGATCCTATACAGAAGTAAGCAAAGGTTACATAACACTGGCTATGCCAATATACACTGATGTAATGCTCTAGAATACTCTTTAGGCTCTAACTGGTAAAAGTTGGGTATAAGAAATATGGTTACCTTTTATTGTCTTTTTACAGATTTTCAGCATTGATGAAATTGCTCCTTCATTTATCAAGCCTACAGAGGAGCATCATACAGAAGAGAAACTCTAGTAGTTATATCTGTTTACATCCTTGTTCTGTACACCACTATTTAAAAATAAGCTCAGCAAAGACATGGATGATGCCCTCAGAACAAATAAAACTATCTCATAAATTTCCGCAAAACACTAATTTATCTCATGTATTGTTTTTTGATAGGCTGTCTAGCAAATGTGAAAGGAGAGGAATTAATTTATGCCATTATTCAAGGGCCAGACATGATCATGCAAGGACACACACACACTTTCATGCACTGACTGCATATCCAAAATCTATGGTGAACAATGGAAAACCACACCAAAATCTATGGAGAGCAATGGAAAACAACTTAATGTGAAGCTAGCAGATATCACTAGAGTACAGCAAAGCTTTTATGCCTCCTGACATGATTATGCAGGTGTTCTGCAAAATATATCTTCTGTCAGCTCACAGGGTTTTTGTGGATAGATTTGTACTTAGACCTGGCTTGCCCATAAAAACTCCAGCACTGTTCTCCCAAGTTTCTGGTTTGTTTTATGGACACATACTTTTTGAAATTATCTAAGTTTGTCTTTTACATTGTTAGTACTCTGTCTCCATAATGGGGGGAAAAAAGAAAAAGAAAAATCAATGTGCTATTACCCTGTCAACCTGCCCTTGCAAGAATTCTTTGAACATCAATGCTTAAGTAGAAAAAATGTATGCATTAGCGTCACTAAGCACACTATTTTTTTTTTTGCTTTAACATAAAATAGAAATTAGATGCAAGAACTGATTTATTGTAAGAAGCAAGGGCTCACAGCAAAAGTAGAAAGATAAATCAGTGAACAAGTGTCCTAAAACAGCATTTCACAATGCAGAAGGTACACCACTAACAAAACCCAACCTTTGAAAAATCTCTAGTGTGATTCACTGTGAACCAAATTTGAGGGCAATGCCTTCAGATGCTTTAAACTGAATACACAAGTTCAGTTTAAACTGTCCTTGCTACTGAAGCACTCAAAAAAACATATATGCAATCCCGAAACCATAAAACGCATCACAGTTATTTACCCACACTGGGATATTTGAATCATACAGCTCTTATGACGTGTACAAACAGAACCCACAACACAAATTACTGTGATGATTTCCCAATGTCTCAATTACTTATACCAGAATTGTTAAAAAGATTACAAAGAGTTCAATATATATGTAGGAAATTAAACACTTAGCTATTGAGAGGAATAATATGAATTTACAGCTGTTAATAGAAGTTTCATTCGGACAATTGGTCAATACAAGGTTTAAGTAAACACTGTTGCTTACTGCTTTAGGAGATGTGAACAAATGACATTTACTTTGTAGGCAGCATGGACTATGGAACCAGCATAAATTGGTCTTTGAGAGCCAGCAACTGCAATATCTCATTCATCACTGTATTTACAATTGTGAACTGGAATTCCAATTACAAAACAAAATCTATTACCAATTTGAGTCACGGGGAAAAAAACCCTTCTCTTTACCTCCCCAGCAGTTAATTCTCTCAAATTATTTTAGAAACAAACTGCTGCAGACATCCTTTTTATGAAAAATCCTTTCTTAGGATTTTTCCTGCTGGAGCTGAGAAGTTTCAGCCACGAGATGTAAACAATGGGTATCTGCTGCTGTGGAATGCAGCAGGTCCGTCTGGATTGGCCCATCTTGGATGTTTATAATTAATGGCCAATCAAGGACCGAGCTATCTCGGACAGAGTCTGAGAGAGCTGCTTTTGTTATCATTCTTTCTATTCTATTCTTAGTTTAGCTAGCTTCTGGAAACCTTTCCTTCTATTTCTTTTTAGTATAGTTATAATGTAATATATATATCATAAAATAATAAATCAAGCCTTCTGATCATGGAGTCAACGTTCTCGTCTCTCACCTCACCTGAAAACCCCAGTGACCGCTGTCACAAACAAACCATCAAGAGGAATGAGTCTAACACCACTGAGTTTGGCTGAAACAAACAGAATAATCACTATATCTGCTAACATACTGCTACAAAACTGTAAATCTATTTAAAAAAAAAGAATTACTAGCTATTAAGACACTGCTTTAAAAGGTCAACTTTAGCAGGCCACCTTTAGAAAACAACAGAAACAAGACATAGATATTATTGCATTGTTATTTTCTTAATTAGTTTTGAATGTAATCATCTGTGGAGAAGAGATTCAATACAAAGCCCCCATAAGTAGCTTTTAGCTTTTTCTACATTTTGAGAAAACTGAACTTTAGAAGTACAGCAGAAATGCTGTTAAACAGGGCACACTTTTATTGCACATAAGCTAGCAGATACATTGTCTCAGGCTACTGCTATTATTCAACTTGTCAGTTTTTGACATATATGAACAATACATCAGATGCCTGGAAACAGTATACTGTTCACAAAGAGTTTCACATAAAAAGATTAAAGTGATGTCAATCAACAAATATTCAACTCTCCAATTCAGATTTTTTCAGATATTCTTTATGCATTAGTTTTCTGCCATAAATGTTTAACAGGATATTTTTTATATGAAGCATTGCCATGGCAGGAACAAAGGAAAAAATACTGCTCTAAAGTCAAGGAAAGACCTGGTACAAAGTTGACACTACATGTAGGACTAAGGTATTAAAGAGGAAAGTAGAAAATTTATTTACATGGACTACTTACCCGTGTGAAAGTACCCTCAAAACTGTGGATATCCAGTTGTGGCTTCTGAGCATAAACATAAGCATTGATTGAAAAGAGATCCTGTAAAACAGAATAATGTATTTACTATTACTTAAATATAATCATTGATTTTGAAGACCTGGTAAAGAATCCAGTTTATGACCCTCACCAACCACCCCAAACTAAGCTCACACAACTTTTACCCAACTAAGAAACATGATGTTTTTTTCCAGTACATCTGGCTATAGAGGAATCACTTTCAAGTTGATATCCTTAATGTGTTGATAGTTCAAAAACTAAACTGTTTTACTTTTATGAGTTAGATATTTTTATCTAATTTCTTTTAACAGCCTCATTATAATTAATAATAGTGTAATCTTACAATATTTTCCAGATATTTGTCCTTTTCAAAATAAAGTGGGCGAGGGAGGAGGGTTGATTTGTTTGTTGGTTGGGCTTTTACTGAAACAGGAAAAAAAAAAACTTCTCCAGCAAGGACAAAGCCAACTGAGTACAAAAGGCAACAATGAAATGGATTTGAGTTCTCTTGAATGCTCCAGCACCCCAGTGAAAACCCCACAAGAAAACCCTACCAGCTTCAGGAAAGCCTGACTACATCAACAGGTAGTACTCAAATCTTTAAACTCAGGGATACATCAAAACTAGTCTGATAAAATTTGGTCTAAAATATGTGGAACCACTACTCATGACAGCAAACAATCCACCAATGTTCCTACCCTAAAACTAAGAAGAATAGGAAACACCTAAGACAGTACAGTAGCAGCCTCTATAAACATATGTCAGTATACTATAAACAAAAGAAAAAAACCCCTAATAAATCTGATGATTGTTAGATCTTAAGAGTTGTCCCTAGAGGCCCAGGGAGGTTCACCTTAAAATTCTGAAACAATTATTTCATCAAATAATTGTTCTAAAACATGCACCTTCCACAGCAAAAATACTACAGACTAAAACTGTGATAGAAAGGAATTTTTCAATCACAAAAGCAAATTTTTGGTGCTTTTTAGGTGATACGAACCAACAGCAGCAAAGGGATTTCAAAACGAGTTGACCATTTATGCATGAATACACAACAGTCCAATTTCTACTCTGGAGAGGAGCAGATGCTTGATACCAACTCCCAGTCAATCTAAGAATTCCAATCTCTGATCAAATGCAAGATTGTACACCTTCCCACTCTATGTAGCACCTAATTATTTGGGTTATCTCCATCCCTTATTACCAGATGAATCTTGCAAAAGGCTAATCAAACACCATCTCTGGGGACCAAATTACACGGGTACAATACCCTGTTCATGCTAACAAGAATGTGCTGCCTTTCAAAGCAGAATTAATTTTACAGCCTCTTTCGAGGACATATAAACCACACCTAGGCACAAATGCTACTTTTAAAAGTAGGCCATTACTTTTTCCCCCGTAACTTTCAATGTAAGAATGTTTCACAATTTGAATAGTAAAAAAAATTAACTAAAAGTGCAATTGTCTATCTGTGTTCATGTCTTAAAGCCCAACATATTTATATCCTTTATTATCTCTGATACAATGGCTAGATTGATGAATATCACTATATTTTTGCTTTTCATTATGACAAGGAATGCTTTCTTAAAATCCAGTGTACATTTATGAAATATGTTTGATTTTAGTTTAAAAACGTGTAGGTCTATAAATAATAAATTGTGTTTATATTCTGCAGACAAGAAATCTCTCATAGCTTCCAAAAAACTTTATATTTCATATGCTTGTAAAACATGAATGAAATCTGAACACTGAATCTCACAACTTATCTTAATCTTAAACCACTAGTCATTTATTGAAGTCTATCACACAAAGTTCATTAATTGCACCCTTGTTCTTCCAACCTACTTTCAACGAGTTCATGAGAAATAATTCATATGAAACTAATTCACATGTGGTGTCCTATATCTTCATCATTCACTTCTCTCCAATCTGTTATCACCTACAATTTAGCTAATCTAAGCTATTATGTGCTTTATTATGCAAAGAAAAATAAAGAGTCTCTCAGTAGTGAATAACAGAAGAAAACTAATACCACACACATGCTCATATACACAATAAAAACTGCTAGTGAAATGCGTCACTTCTCTCTTTTCAAAGAACGCCTTAGTGGGAAGCAAAATTAAAATAAAAGAAAGTAGAAATATACACCTTTTTAAAGTGAATTGGCATTTGTACAGTAATATATTTTCCTTAGTTCTAATCTATTTTTTTCTACTGTGATCTTCTCCTTTGTTTCATCTCAAATGTAAAAAATTCTGTCTACCTATCTACATTCCTTTGGTGTCTTTTTATGTTTTAGTTTCCCTTTTTTATTTCTGATTTAACATGTAAATTTGTTTTCTTTTTTTTTATTTTTTTAATTTCAACCGTGAAACAGACTTACCTTTGTGAAAAACTGAAATCTGCACATTATTGGCATTACTCTGAAATGCTACAAGCTAGAACTGGCATAGTGTTCCAGAATTGCATGGGGTTTTTTTTTAAAAATAAAAAAGCCTATGCTCTGAGTGAAATCTTGGGTGTTATCCCATTGGCATTTAATTCATGGGTAGCAGAAAGACATAAGAGCACATAACTTGAGCTCAGTAGATTTCTGAAGTATTTTTTCATTATTACGGTAAAGAGTTAAAGATTCTTATTTGCTGTAGCCAAATGTTCTGTACTCCAACTGGACACCATTCTCAGGCCAATAAAATATGGTAGTTTTATAATACGAGGTAATGAAAGAAAAACTTGAAGAAAGATACCATTACAGAAGATAAATTTCCTATGAACTCCATTCAACAACCAGGAAAAGTTACTGTAATATATTTTTTTCCCCAAGTGCTGCTTTTCCAGTATGAAAGCTCTGCATTTCTCCTCTCAATGTCTTGAAAGAAATTGTGAGGGTGACTTTAACAAGGAGACATCAAGATTTGAAAGCAACACTACATATAAATATAATTTCTGCTCACTAGGCAAGAAAAAATTACCCTGTTCAGTTATGTCATTGCTTTCCCTTATACAAAAGCAGGGAGAAAGCAAATCACCTTAAACAAAGGATTTGATTCTATTATTTTTAGAAAAGGCAACTACTTTTTATTAATGATTTAACTAATGGAGGATTTGTGAAACTCAGCTTCAATAAAGACTTATTTTCATACTAATACATCAAACTGCTGATTCATTGAAGCCAAATAGTTTTACTGATACCTTCAATAGAAACAGTATTTTACATCTAAAATTACATCACTTTTAGGATGTAATAAGGTAAAATGATCTCATTTATTTTCTTACTCAAGACAGAAAAACACATTTGGGTGGGGATTGTAACAGTTCTAGATTAAAAAAACTATATGAAAGACTTTAATCTCAAGTAAAAAAATATTCTTATATAAGAGTAGGTGAGTTTTTCTTAAAAATTGATATGCATTTAATTATCTCATACTTAAAAATAATAATTGAGAGGAATGCATTTCATTCTTCTACACTACAAGTCAGAAAATGACTTTGTGATGGTATAATAATGAAAATGCTCTGTTTTGCATTTCACAATTTAAAAATCACCACAGTTATCAATAACATAGAAAAATCTCCTCTATTAGGTCAAGGGCAACATTTGTTCACCTTACTTAAAGATCATTAAAATACATTCTTAATCATAACATGTAGTTCATTGCAAATAAAATTGCCTTTGGTTCAATAAAACTAATTAAATGTAAATGGTATTGTTTACTGCCGTATGGATCTTCTGATATAAATCAGCAAGTCACCATTTATTGAAAATTACAGTGACCTCACTGCTGTTAATAAATATAGCTGATCACACAAGGTAGAGAAGAATGCCTCAGAACTTGTGTATTGCCAGAACTGTCCCACCTATAACTATGAAACTGCAAGAAACCTAATCCAGGTGTTACCATATTTGCTGCTCAGCCATCATTGAGGGACTTGTTGAAATTTTAATTCTCTGATCACATTAAGTGCTTTAGAAAGACAACAAAATCTGTACCGATCATCTTGGTGGTATCATCTGTTCTTTAAGAAAAGCTCTGAAGGTCTGCCGGTTTGTTTGTTCTGGGTGCCACAGTGGGTAGGATTACAGTGCTGCTCTGGTGACACAGCTGACAGTTCATGCCAACACAAGATACTCACTCTCCTACTTGAAAGGAGGTTGTAGCGAGGTGGGGGTTGGATTCTTCTCCCAGGTAACAAGTGACTGAAGCAGAGGAAATGGCCCCAAGTTGCTCCAGGGGAGGTTTAGATTAGATCTTAGAAAAAATTTCTTTTCAGAAAGGGTGGTCAGGCATTGAAACAGGTTGTCCAGGGAAGTGGTGGAATCCCTGGCAGTGTTCAAAAGGCATGTGGATGTGGCACTTGGGTACACAGTTTAGTGGTGAACACAGTGGAGCTGTTCACTGGATTCAACAGTCTTAGAGATCTTTCACAGCCTTAATGACTATGTTTTTACAACTAAAGAAATCAAAATGAGTGACAAATTTAGTCTATCCAACACTACAGCTAACTATTCATAGTCTATTTTATGTTCAACTTGCATAAACTGTATTTTTAAATTATTAAAAATATATTTCAATATGGAAGCATGAACTGTAAGTCTCAGCTTTGAAGTACATCATTAACATGTGGAGAAGCCACTGTGGCAGGGATGCGTGATGAGTCTCTGGAGGCCACTGCGGGCAGAGGCTGGCCGGAATAATGTAATCCATCCAGTAGCAGCCCAAAACGTCAGCCCAGGGGCAGAGGGCAGAACCGCCGAGACTGAACCCCGCTGCCCTGCCTGGCACGGGCTCTGCCTCGGAGAAGCCGCCGGGTGCCAGCTCAGCACACGGCCATAGGGATTTCACCCTGGGGCCGAGGGCTGCGCCGCCCTGCCGAGTGCCGCAGCGAGGGCCGGGAGCCGGCAGGGGCGCTGAGGGCCGGGCCTGGAGCGGGCGCGCCGGGAGCCCGGGCTGCAGGCACACACCGGCTGCACTGCCGGACACGGCAGCCGGCCGGGTCACTGTGCGATCCGCCTGGCATTCTGTACAGAAAGGGAACCCCGCTGTGTAACTATAACGAAATCATTCTGGGGACTACATTTTTACTTCCTGTAGGGCCCACATACAAATATAGCTTATAACTATATTATAAAGCACAAAATTAAGCTGACAGTAAAATAGTTTCATAATGCTATTTTTTGTTAGTTTGGTATTCATAGCTTGCTTAGACCTCCATACCAATCTGTGAAGTTGTCTATCCAGAGAGTTTCTTTACATGACTGACCCTCCTGCATATCACTGTAATTTGAGTAAAGGTAAAAACATCTTTGCAGAAATCTAATTATTAATGCGCTTTTCTACAGGAATGGAAATAATATTCTGTGATGGGCACTGAGCATCATTTTTTGTGACGGATATGAGAATCCTTTAAAAACCATCTACATTTGGGTTCATTAGCCTACCACTCCACCAAAGTAAGTCACAGACAGATGGGGCTAAGGAGCAAAGCAGATATGTGACATGAGCATGGCAAACAGTCTAAGTCTTGCTGGGAGCAGCCATTTAAAATGAGCTCAATGAGGAACCACCAGGTGTAAGTGGTTTGTCCATACCCCATAGCAGAATAATTTGGAAGTGTTTCAGTTTAGTTGGCAGGAAGTATTACACCCAGTGTCAGTCACTTCAGGATGAAATGCCAGCTTATGCAGACAAAGCCTTGTCTAGCACCTGTTAAGCACCAATAACTGAGTGGTTTGAGAAAGGGTAGAGGCACATCAACTGCTTGTGGCTTTCATATGCTGCTGGTAGCCAGGAGAGGTGTGTTAAGTGGAAGCAGCTCCTGATTAACCACACTTACAATGTGACTCAGGTCACCTACAGCTCAAGAGGGAGAGTATAAAGATCTTGCAAGAAGCCCAGAACAGTTAGATGGAGGTTAATAGCCCTAAGTGGAAACAACTAAGGAAGAAATGGTTACTGCATTGTATAGTTGACCCCACTATATTTTTTCCTAGATGAACAAATAATTTCTTGGCAATAACTTGCCTTCCCTCCCCTCACACCCAAAACAACCACTCCTGAAGCGAACCTTCATGTCTGCAGGAAGGTGAGGCTGCATGTCCCACCATTCAAATGCAGACATCCCAACTTCAATCACTTCTGATTTACTAGTCTAGAAAAGTTTATTTAGTTCTCCAAATCATACTGCACAGATTTAGCCATAATTTTGCATTATCTCCATAGATGCCTAATGCTTTATTTATCAAGTCTATTGATAATTTTTTTTTAACAAAGAACATCATATAAAAATTACAATACAAAAATTTCACGTTCCTCCTAACATGAAAGCTAGAAAGGTAATTCCATGCTTTCTTCCTAACAAGAAGGGAAAAACTTTAAACATGTATTTGAATTTTTTAGGGAAAAAGAAAAGTCAATGCAGAAGGGTTTTTTTCTTTTCCAAAGAATAATGCAGAGAAGCCTCTGCATTGTACCTTACTCCAGATTTCATCAGCCTCAGTAGACCAAGACTTCTAAGCTCAGAATATCAAAATTATAATCAACAAATAAAACACTGAGGCAGTGCTTTGCAGAGTATTTGCAACTGCAGTCAGTGATGTTTCAAAAAAAAAAAGACAAACAAAACATAACACCTAAGTTGAATACAGGAGTAACTGTTGGAGAAGTACTACTAAATTAAATTTTAAAAAAATTAAAGCAAGATAGAAAGTTGACTGTATTTTAGTCAAACACATTACATGTGTCCCAAATTTGGATATGATTTTCTTTTAATGAGAATACAAGAGAAGGCCTTGATTAAATATTAAAAATAACAGGAGAAGCATTATTACAAACACTAAATTCAACTGCAGGTTACAGAATATTTGTTAAAGTCTGTTCTGGCACCAGAATTCATGACTTGAAGCCTGACTTGGCATCTCTGTCTGGCATGACCAACCTTTGGTTCCAAACCTTGTTCTGAAATCCTCCAAAGTGCATTTGCAATGTAACTACTTCTTCCTTCTGTCACTTGCGAAGGTAGTAGTCAGAGAATATGAACACAGGAGAAAACCTCTCCTTTTTGCTAGTATGACTGTGGCAGCAACTCTATTTCTGGAAGTGTGACTGCAGAAGTCCTGTTAAGATCCAGCAGATAATCTAACACTTTTGCTATTGAGATGGAATATAAACAGTCTTCTTAAGGTGTATTTGCCTTTAATAAAACATTTAAAAGATTTAGTGTAAAAACACCAGAAATTCTCTAGAGGTAAATTTCCACGAGCTTGTAACTTGAGGATGTTTTCAAAGGAGGTCTCCTATTACCAAGCCAGTATAACAGAAAGCTTTCCCAGTACAAAGGAAATAATTTAGCTGCTTGTAAAGGAGACGTTTATACAATTTTACATTTGCTTTTGTAGATATATGTCTATTTTGGATGTGTATATATCCACACATACACACACACACTTGTGCTCCTTTTCATGATTTTAGATCTACTTGTGACACAACAAATGAATGTACTCAAAAAATACCCACATTTAGGCCACTCTTAGAGAGCTCTGCTTGCAAGAACTGGCACATTGCACCTAGTTGGATCAGAAAGAATGGTGACAACAAAAAGCACTTCACCTTCCAGGAGCAGACTATTGTTTCCCAAGCTCACAAGTAAGTGATTAAAGCAATGGTTCCTGAGACAAGAATAATTTGTACTTGCAGTCTAACACTTGGTTGAAAACACTGTAACTGTGACTTGCTTCTGGAGAGTGTGAATCTCTGTGTAGACAACAATGAGAACCACTAGGCGGAAAGATAAAAATCCAGTTCTGACTCAGTTTCTTCTCAATGCAAAACCAGGAATATTTGTGTCTTATTTACTGTAAAAATTAAGGTTCTGGTAACAGGTATTTTTCAACACTTACAGTAACTGTAACAATCTTTTGGATAACAGATATAGATGCACACACAGAAGATAACTTAAAAGCAAACAGAATGCTTACCCCCAAAGCTGGCAATCTTTGTGTGCAACTGACAGCAACCTTCAGTTTCCAGTCTGTTTCCCCATCCAGCTGGTCAGTTCGAATGAAACATGAACCTTGAAGTTACAAAGAGACATCAAACTATTATTTCAATAATTTCAAAAATTCAGTTTGGCTTAAAAATATGTAAAAGTGGGAAAAAACCACAATTTACAACCATTTTAAAATAAATATGCAAGATATAAAAGATTTGTATTTTGGAGTGTCTCTGTGCTCTCTTCCAGGAATGCTTTAGATATCACACAATTGCAACATTTTTTCTAATAAAATTAGCAATATGTCTAATTTTACCCACATTCAGGCCACATTTTACAGGAATGGAAATAATATTCTGTCATGGGCACTGAGCATCATTTTTTGTGATGGATATGAGAATCCTTTAAAAACCATTTACAGATTTCTTCAAAGTTTCTGAACAGGTTTTCAAATATTATCATCAAGAGAAACAACTTCAACTTGAGCTGAAAAAGATTTAATTTCATTTCTTTATGTAATTCTGTCACTTGTACAATTCCAACACTACAGAATACTGTGATTTTTTTCTCTATGCTGGTATGACATCAAAAACTTTCATTGCTTATTGTGTCCTGGTTTCTCTGAAAAAAAAATAAATTCCTAAGTCCTTAATATGGACAGCATTCAAAACAACGTGGATGTGAATGTATGATACTTAAAAGAAGTATTTTTGAATTATCTGCAACTATTGGTGGTCCAAAACTAAAGAAACCGGTCAACACATGCAAAGTACTTAAGATATGAGGGAAACTCAAGATACACACTGATATACACTGAAGAAAATCAGTGTGCTGTACAGACCAAAGACCAGGATTGAAGGAACAGAAAACTGAGACCACTGCAGAGCCTACCCTTACCCACATACCTAGTTTGATGGATATCATCAAGTCTGGAGTATTACATACATTATTAATGTAAGATTCAAAAGAGACCACATGCAAACACTGCAAATCTATTAAAAATATAAAATTAACTGCCATTCTATTAAGCTTGAAGCCTTTTAAAAAGGTGATAAAATTTTAGCAACACTCTTCACAACTGCTACACTAGAGAAGCCGTAAATATTTCTGAAGTAGTAATTACAATTTCCTTTATACTACACCTAAACAAATGTATACACTATTGTTACTGGGTGCTATGGGTGTGCAAAGAATAGACTTTACAAGCTTTTAATAAATTTTAACAAACAGACATTTATATAAACACACACATCTTTCTGTCTGTATTTCAACCAATCCAATAAAAACTAACAAAGTAGTTTTACCCCTAGAAGTGATGTGGTAGCAATTAAGTAGAAGGAAACACTGCAAAGGAGTTTGTCCAGATTTGAGTCTCATTATAGACAAGAAGAAAGTCTGCTAGAATGTGTCAAGGCAGTATGCCAAGAAAGGGTACCTACCAGTGAACATAAATTGAGAGATTATTTTATAGGACAAGTGGACCCTGGTGTAAGTAAAGTCTAATAGAACCCAATGTTTTATCCATCAAAGTCTGCAAATTAAGCAGTTTGATGAATGGTTGCCTGAAAGGACACGCTTGAGAGAAAAGCCACCTGAAATTGTACCTGACTAAAAGGTAGTGTTTTTGCACAACAGACTTCAAAGAATCTTACAAGCTTTCATGTAACAGCTCTATTTATATTAAGGGCATTGTAAATAAACAAATCTTTAAATGTTAATATAGACAGCTCTCAGAAAACATTATCACAGCTAAATTTCACCCAAAGCTCAGAGATGCAAGCTGCAAAGCTATGTCTGAAGTTCTTGAAAAGCTGGTTTTAAATTCTCAATAGAATTCTTTATGAATTTTCTTCTAAGAATAAAATACTATAAAGCACTTTTTGAAGAGTCAGCAATATCCATTGCATTATAATGAAGTGTGACGTACCTAGAAACACGACGGTATCACTGCATTTTCTGTCCATGGCATAGATGAGCCTACTCTCCATCATACTTTTCCTGTACAAGACATTTCATGGTTCTCTTTACCCTTGCTGTCAATGGTTGCTCTCTTGCATCAATTTCATTTAGAATTATACTATAGATCAATGTAGTTCAAGACCAATGTGGCTGCTGTGAATGGTTGACTGCACATATATTCATTTAATAGAGCTCACACTATGACATGTATTGGCCAGCTGCATTTCCTCCTCACTTCAGCAGTTAATTTCATCAATAACTTATCTCATAGCCTGTTTCCCTTTTATCCAGAAAAAAGGACTGCTTTCTGCCAAGTCAGCTCTCAATAGTGATCACAAAAGCAAAACCAAAACAATACAATCCTCTCCTCCACCTCAAACATTGCAGTAGATTTGACTAAGTAATTGCAACTATTCTCTAAGTTAACCCAGCTTAACTAAGCTATAAACATGGAAGATAAAATATGTAATTGGAAAGTATAAAAAAAGAACTCTTCACCCCTACCAAAAACCTTTAAATTTTGTAAAACTAAATATTCTCCACTGTGTATTATGTGGAAGTCACATGTACTTTACCTTTGAGAGGTATTTGAGTCAGCAGTACATAAAACTTCTAAAAATCGAAGTCTTTTGAAAAAAATAAGTATTTTCATTTTTCCATTTTAAAATGCTTGGAAGCATTGCACCCTCCTCCCTCAATAACAAAATTAAAACCAAAAAGCTCATACAAAAAAGTTGTAAAAACTGTGTTACATACTTCAGAAGAATGCTTGAGGACAGTGTGAAAAGTCTCTTACATTTATAACCCGAATATGACTTGCCAGAAAAAGAAAAAATCCCCAAATCATCTATACATGTCAGGAGTTACTATTCCTTCTGAAGACAGAAATAACTCTTGAACCTGCCAATTATTTTACAGCACATAAGAATTTTTTTGAAGTTTGTGCTGCTTTTAAAAATGAGGCATTTAAGCAATGCCATTAAATATTTTAAGTATTTACCAATCAAAAGTAGCTGTTTACAAAAAGAAAAAACTAAAAAAGAAAAATTTAATTACACACTGAACATGAGAAATTTTCATAAGGCTACATATGAAGAAGAATGCACAAAATTAAAACTTCTACCTTATACAGTGAAGCACTCAGCTGCTCATTTCCCACAACTATACAATTCTTCAAAATTAGTAGACAAAGTTGTACATTGTGAACATCTGACTAATTTCCATCATTCAAGTGAAAATTTTGGAATTATCTGAATTAGAATTTAAGTTAATTCAAGGAAATCACACTGGACTTATATAGATTAATCATTTATCAACAGTGGTGCAAACTTCCTGAGCACATTTAAACTAATTTACAAGTATGTAATATTCATTTAGTCTAATCAGTTGAAGACAGGCAGAAATCAACATAGAGCAATGCATGAAAAGTGCTGCCCAGGCAGCAAGTAAACTGATTTTTGAAACCATTTCAGCTGAAACTTTGAAAGGTGAATGCTTAGGAAAGTCCTGGGACTACAATTCTGTTTTGGTTTCACAGTTCTGTTTGGTGGTTTAGCAAGAGCTCAATTATTTGAGTTCTGTCCAGAATTTATCCTAAGGTTACTTTTCCAAGGAAAAACCGCACCTCAGTACAAAGGATTAAATAATTTTAAGAACTTGAAATAACTATGTAACTTCACATTATAAGGATACATTGATCGTTATTAACAGACTTTCTTATTAATGTTTTTTGAGATATCATGGACAAAAATATATTTTTAAAGGTATTTTGTGTGTTAGTAGAATATTGAAAAAAAGTAATGCTTACTTCAGTAGCTTTTACGGTGTTTTGAAATAGAGATAAAAAAGCTTATCTATGATAGCACTAATCTAGAGCCATGATATGCCTGGCCTAGATTTGTCAAACAAACTCTGTATTGTTAATACAGAGTAAGTAGGAAGAATTCTACTTAGTGTGTGCTGGACTTAAGGCTTCAATCAGATAATACCCGAAGGATGTGTACACATCAAATGCTTTTGGGAATGGTGTACATGTGCACATGCAGCAGTCACCTACCTGCCTCTAGGAATCCTGAAGAAAATGGCCCTGAACAAAAATTCTTGAACTAAATACAGGTTATTCTTTGAAAAAGCTGGGAATATTTTCACCTTAAAAAATGTGCAGGAGAGAAAAAAAAAAAAAAAAGGAAAAAATTCTTCCCCAAACCAGAAAGGGAATCTCCTTAATCAAGTAAAACACATTTATATCATACCCTTTCTCTTAATTAATACTATGCATCATCACCACGTAGCCTAATCTAGTTTTTTTTATACTACCAAACTTGCTAATCATAGTTTATGTATTAATTTCGTTATATGTGGATGTCTTTAAATTCCTGAAATTACAGTAATGTATATGAACTTTTAATAATATCAAACACTTCAATTTTATTTTTATATACATACTTCAGAATATTAAATACAGCTTTTAAATTAAGCTTCTGAAAACAAACTATTACTTGGGATGCTACATATTTTCTTAAATGAATTCCAGCTTCCAGGGTTTATTAAGAAAGTCAGTCAGAAAACAAAATTTGCTGGCTATTAATTAAATTATTTGTTCCTATTTTATTTGATTTGGAAATGTTGTTCTTTCTGTTAAGCAGAAAGATGGATAATTTCTCCTCAAAACAATTAGCTTAATGTTCAGCCTGTTAAACAAGTAGCATTCATGGAACTTGTACTTAACACAAGAAACCCAAAATTGACAGACTAAAAGAAATTACTTCATAAAATGAAAATAATTTATTCTTTGTAGAACTGCATCTCTTGATTTTAATGGAAGGCGGTAATGAAAAAAAAATCATGTTATCCTAATAACATTGAGATTTAATATTTGAAATATGTGGGGAAAGAAAATCTCAACTGCCCTAGAGAAGTTGATTTAGTTTGCTGCAGAATCAAAAGTGTGTGCTATTTCTATAATCTCCTGTGTTAGATACATCCATTCTTGCATATCATAGACATTTTAATTTCAATTAATAATTAATTAATCAATCAATTAAAAATTAATTAATCAATGGCTTTAGGCAAAGACTGTTCTGTTGTATACTTTTCTTAGTAGCCTAATGGTGCCCTTAAATAACCAGACAGACACAGAATATCCTACCAGGTATGAAAATATGACCTGATGTTCTTTGTTAGGCAGTAATACTCTTGAATAATCCTAGACTGCATAATTGAATCCAAATACCTCAAAATGAATTCACCAACTGATGAAAATTATGAGCAAATCAGACTCTGAAAATGGCAAGCAAAAAGTTTAGGTAGAGTGGCATGATGAAAAGACAGAGCTTGTCTCCTACTTCCTTCTTGATCATGAAGTCTACTGGCTTTGCTTTTCCAAAGAGAAGGTTGGAAAATATGCTAATACTTAAAGCTAAAATATGCTAATACCTAAAGATAAAATATGCTAATACTTGCTTTCCAGGACTGGCCATGTTTCTA
This sequence comes from Camarhynchus parvulus, assembly GCF_901933205.1. Taxonomy (NCBI): domain Eukaryota; kingdom Metazoa; phylum Chordata; class Aves; order Passeriformes; family Thraupidae; genus Camarhynchus; species Camarhynchus parvulus. The sequence continues at coordinate 58,732,525 of NC_044572.1, forward strand.
GACAAATAGCAACATGAAAAATTAAGATAGCTTTCTTGACATTGCTAAACTAACCAACTTGTCCAATATCCAAACTTAATTTTCATTTCCTGACTCTTGGCCTGCAGGAAAGGTCTGAGAAAGCAGTTCTAAGTCGTGAGATGAGACACAAGAGGATTCTCAATTCAGGAAAAAAACCCTGCTAAGGAATAACTTATTCTGACTAGCATTAAAAAGCAACAAAGTAAATGACAGATCATAAAAGCAGTTGCACACTTCTCTCCTTCACTATTTCTGCTCTTGCTTTGAGTAATAACTTAGAGCAGATCTTGTCTTTGACTACATCGATTTAATCAGCATTTTACAAGTGAAAATATTTTTTTAAATATTTCTATTTTTAGATTTCACAAGTACATGGAAATCCACAGAGCCTTACCAGTCAACACACCTATGGTATTTGTTACAAACAAACATCAGTGTAGACAGTAAAGAATAGTGTATAAGAAGTTAATCAACACAGAAGCTGTAAAAACTGTATTTAATGTTCTCTCAAAAAACATTAAAGTTAATAGATTTCTGCTTGCCATTTTTTTGCCAATTATCAGCAAGCTTAAAAAGTCAACTTGTCAATAAGCACTAAAGTAAACTTATAGGTATAATTCAAATATGCTATAGCACACATTTTAATGTTATACTGTAAGGAAGATGCGTCAGAGGGAAGCAACTATAATTTAGTTGTATGTAGCAGATGTACAGGAATATGCATATTTTACAAGCATAATAAAAGCAAGGCACCCCAGTATTGAAAAGGTATTGTTGTTTCTGCATAAATGCAGGGTTGAATTCCACACTCCATTACAGATATTGTTAAAAAGCAACCCTATAATGTTGTACTTAAATTAGTAAAAAAAAAATTCATAAAAGTAAATTACATTTACTTTCTATAATATGTAACTGATAAGAATTCCTGTCAGTTATTCTTAAACAGAGAAAATGCTAAACCATCACTACATGTCTGGGTTCTTCTCTGTCAAATCTAAATAAATAAAATTATGTCTGCCTTCTCTCTCCAGAGCTGTATCCAATGAATTTTTTACAAATGAGAACAACAGCTACAACTAATGCCTTTCAAGCCTCAGCAAAACTGAATTATTAAATCTGTCTGCCTATATCCTATTACAGCCTACTTATGAATACTTGATTTTATTTTGTATAATTGACAACAGTTGTCAGGAAAGGAAGGTTTTAACGGCAATCAAATTAAGATCAACTGGTATAAGTGTCAGAGTGAAGAGCTTGTGTCAAGTGTTGATGAATTAATTGATGGGTCACTGGGAAATAGGGCATGTGGAACTGCAGTGCCATAAACAGGTTTATATTTTCTGGCAATATTACCAGTCCCCCTGCTTTAAGTGAAAAACATTGAAAGAGATGGGTTACTAGAATGTACTCAGCAAAAGAAAAACAGACTTTAACTTTGCACACTTAACACCAGATCATTTACAAACAACCTCATTTTTAAATCATTTATATTACTTAAGTGACTATGTACATGAAAATTTTAAACTGATGACAAGGTGAATAGCAGCACCAAGATGACATATTGGAGCACAGGGTTTCATTTACTATTCTAATGAACAGCTTTCAATTATGATGGCTTCTAAGGAGGAACAAAACCGCAAGATACCTGAAACATCCTAAACATTTAAGCTACATCACCATTCCAGAGGATGCACATTTATGGAAGACTGATTAAATTAGTTTAAAAGCATTAATTTCTCTTAAGACCAGGGAAGAACTGTGTGTACTTGAGATATTTGATCTGAATTAAGAAACCGATGAAGCAATTGATTAATTGGAATTTAAGCCATCAGTCACTGGATCCATGAACAGTTTCATTTACATTCTAAACAATCAGCTGATGGTCTTATAGGATACCATGTATTAATACACAGTCAATATGATACCCCTAAACTCATCACAGCTCCTTATTGACAAGAAGTCAGATGTTTTTTAATCCAAGCTTGATCACATTGCATCTTTTTTGAATTGCGGTATTGATTCAGTGCGCTTCAGGAATTTTTATCTCTATTAAAACATTATGGAATTTTCAGACATAGCAAACAATGTTCCAAGTTTAAAAAGTCTACATTCATATTCACATTCTCAAATTCTGGCTTATTGATTTATATTATTTTGAGATATACAGAAGAATACTCAAAAACATTAATTTTTCCATTTAAGAGGATTTGATGCACCGCTTTCCTCCATTATTTGTCTGATGCATACTAGCAATCTCTTTTTGCAGAAACCCAGCGATACAGATAAAAGATGGTGTGCATTATTTACATCTTCAGAGTAATGACTAAATCAAATAGTCTGCCATAGACAATGCTTAGAACACTGAAAAAATTCTCACTTTTCAGATAAAATATAAATACCAACTAAACAGCTCCATGATTTGAGAGCTCCGGAAGCATAGCAGAACTCACTGTCCCCATCAATGTTCCTAATGCACTTACGTATTTCTAAAGACCAGTAACACAAAAAAGTACATATACATCTCAAAGAAGAGTGCTTGGAGAAGACTTAAGGAGCATTTCCTCTTTTGATGAAATCAGAGTTCACAGAAGAGGTTGAGAAAAGCATATGGCCAAATATACCAGTATCCATTGAGAACATGTGTTGCTGCCAAGATTTTAGCAGCAATAATAATCAACTTGAAGGACAGTCCAACTAAATTAAGGGGAGTAGTAATAAAAGCCTTGGTATCTCATAAAGCTTAAACATAGAAAAGTACAAGCCAAAGGACCATCAGGGTACAACGGGCATGTGAAAAACAAGAGGATAAATTTTTAGTTAAAGTTTAGCAGGGAAAAGCAAATTTTCCTTTACTGTTTGGTAACTGGGAAGAAACAAGAGACCTAGCTATGGAGATTTAACACTGGACCTTACAGGTACTTTACAGACAACATGTTATAAACTTCCACACAAGGAATTCTTGAACCCTACTTTTGCAAGAGTAATTTCAGTTTTTCTATTTTCAAAGCCTTTGACAACATTTCAACGAGTCTATTAGCTCTTAATATACACATATTTTTTTGCCTGACTTGCCCTGCCTCTGAGATCTACTTTGATGATCTCACCTTCAGTTTCTCTACATTGTTTCCCAAAAAGGGGGAATTGTTTGGGATTTTGGGACATTCAGACTGCTACTCAAGCCAAGCCACCAAATCTCCTCAAATTTCTGGGAAAATGCATTCTCACTGGCAAATAGGAAGAGGCTCATTTATGCCTAACACAATACACAGTCTCCTTACACATGAATTTTCTCAACTCTTACTAGTCTTTTTTTTTAAATACAGAAAAAAAATTAGAATATTTCTTTGCTAACACTTATTTTGCTGCAAAGCTAATGAAACACATGGATTGTACTAGTCAGACAAGTATGCAGAAAAAATAAAATAATAGCGAATTGTATATCTGATCATGTCTTCTAATAATATTTTACTGTGTAATTTTACAGGTCTAATAGAAGAGTAGAATATTATTTGGAACCTAACGTCTGCCGAGACCACCTCCTTCCACCACATAACATTCATACTATCTGACTACATTTTAAACAAGTAGCTGATCACATCAAATCACCAGTACTCAGTGGCTTAAAGCAGATACCAAAACATTTCGAGCCTGAGTTAAATCAAATGCTAAAGACTGAATAGGAACTGAAATAGAGAAACAGATTAAAGTAGTTTGGACAGATTGTTGGCAGCTACTCATGCCCTGAAGATAAACTTTTATCTGGCCGTATGTGCAAAACTTAACTCTAGTCATTTATCATTCTCTATAGTAATAGATTTTCAAAGCATTTTAGTTTGCAGACAGGTAGGTTTTACAACACTTGTTTCCTAAACATAATAGAAAATTCCAGAATGTGTGACAAATGCAACTCCTTCAGCCTTATTATTCTGCAGTAGCTGGTTTTATGAAGAAATAAAAAGTGACATCAGCTGCACAACAGAATTCCAAACTGACATTTTCTCCTCTGGTTTGATTTTCAAATATCTGAAGTTTCAGACCAGGCTGGGGCCCAGATAATCAAGTTATTTGTAGAACACTTACTCCTAACTGTCCAGAATAAATAGACAGTACTAGCATCACCTTTATTATATTCTTCCTTGCAGTGAGTTTGGAATTTCATTCTTTGACATAAATGTTCTACTAATATTTGCTTTTTAAGACCTACAAAACTAGATATTTTAAACAAGTTAAATGTATTTGGGGGCACAATGCTCTCTTTTTGTATAGAAATGCTTAAGAATTCATCATTTAAAAAAAAATGTCTTTAATGAGAAGACATTGTTTGAGATGGTAGACTCTGGTGCATGCCTTTACTGGTTAACTCATAGCTCCTTCCAACAGAAAATCAACTTGCATGAATGATTATTTAAGCCTGTACTTGCATTGCAGAGTTTATGCCAGTTAAAGGGTTTGCATTTAAAATAAAAATCACATCTGAGAGTTATATTGCTACAGAAATGAATTGCTACAAAGCCTCAAAATAAAAATTATTTTCCTGTTTTATTCCCACATTTTCCTTATACCATTGTTGTTAAAGTAATTACAAGTAAAGACTCTTGAAAACTCTTAACTACAAATTTTAATGCAAGGTAGATGACTCTTATTGCTACAATCCTAAAAAGTATAAAGATGTTTGCAACCAGTATTTTATGCCTGAGTAAATATACAATTTTTAAATAATTTCATAAATGGAATTCAAAACACTGATCTATGCAATGGGAAATGTCCACGGGGAGCTTGACAAGCTGGAGAAACGGGCTGATGAACAAGCACCAGAACAATGTAACAGTGGCCTGAAAAATACTGCATGTAGCAACTGTGCAACTTGCATTACCTTGGAAAGAGTTAAATGTTCTTCACAAAGGATTGTAAGAATTTTTAAATGATTTTCCATTTCCCTACTGCTTGCATTGCACAGCTGTAGTGGAGGACAGTGTTTTGCAGTGTCCACACCACTAAATTATTATGTACTGGATTTAAGGACAAACAGTACCAAAACTGATTTATGATAAAAATGTTTGCATGAGAGTATGCTTGACAGCAGTGGAACTGATCAGCCACTGGGAGTTGCTCTCTCCAGAATATCACCTCTACAATTAAAAAAAAAAAACCCCTATTTTGTCAATTTAGTAGCTGTTGAGAAATCTAAAGCAGCTGAGATATTAAGATAAATTTGTGACTTTATTTTACCAGACATCTACATATACATCTTTTTATGAACTTTTACAAGTTTGTTAAAAGAGAAATCTTTTAATGCAGTACTCTCTCGAAAAAAAAAATACTACTTTTCCATAAGTAGTGGCTGTTACTCTTCATGAAATCAAATGTCTACCAAAAAATTTAACTCTATGCTAGGCTCTTGTGCTAGGAAAGAAGACTATGGGCAGGAAAGCTGAAGCAGACCAGGAAAACCACTTCCTGTTCACCCTTTGGAAGTTCAGTTTCACCAGAAAAGGCTAAAAAGAAAATCCAGCTCTACTTTTCATACCATCACAAAGCCCTATCTGTGACAAAGAGGAGTTAGGGAACAATCAGGAGGGTTTGACTAAGATTAAGCAATTCTTACCCCTGTAAAAAGCAACTAAGGAAAGTCAGTATCCTGCCAGCACTGTGATTAGTCTGTCATAGGCCTAAGTAGTTAGCACTAATACAGAAACAATCTTTTGCAGTCCTAGTGTCCATGGAGCATATCACAAGACTTAAAACTTTTTATCCCCTTTGGCTATTCAGGCTGCAGATGTAGGCAATTAGTTCCTTTAGCTGTAATTCCATGTACAATGCCATTCTGCCATGCCATTTTTCTACCAGCAACTTTTGACTTGGGGCTGATTTCAACCTAGTATGGCAGCACAATAGACTCAAAACTAGGAAGTTCCCTGAGTTTTTGTGAAACAAGAGAGGATGAAAGAGCCATATGAATAAAAGAAAAGCCAAGCTGGTAACTCCAACAGTTATCTGTTCCAGGACCTAGCAAAAATTGATAGCTAAAATCAACATTTCCTTAGCTCAGAACTTGCCACTGCATTTGCCAGCTTTTCACCATGAATAATAAGAATCTGGAATTATTAGAGGCATGTAAATAAAAAGCTTGTCTAGAAAAAAAATAAGCTTAATTCATTCTTTTTTGACACTTTGTAGTCACCCTATAAAGTTTGTAATTCCTCTCAAAATTTCACATTTGGAAGTAGAAAGAGTACAAATTCCAGAAACACCGAGTCTTACAGTCACATGCACCAGATTTTCTGGCAGGACCAGACCCATGCTTAGAGCATGTGCTACCATAGGAATACCTGAGTTGGATCAGAAGCCAGTCACTGCACCAAGGCACAGGCAATGTGGAGTGCAAGGATTGTAGCTTATAGAAGGAAAGAGTTTATCTTTGAAATTTTTCTTGTGTTTTACACAGACAGTATCTTTGATACTCCCATAATGAAGTTATTAACACACGCTTCAGTTGGCAGTTTCTGGGGACAAGTATAAAGTTCTATGATGATCTCTGGAATGCCCTGTCTAGCCTTTGATTTTGGACTGAGATGGCATATAGACAAATGAAATGCAGAGAACATGCCAAACAAATTAAAAACGATCCTGAAAGTTTTGTTAAGGGCCACTTAAGATCTAGTTTAATTTCAGCAGGGGAGTTTTGTGTTGGTGTAACAGAGATCTTGCCTACATTTGCATAACACCTTTACTCTAAGGTAGTCAGTTGATTTTGGCATGCTGCCTGCTTACACAGAAAATGAAAATAACCTTCAAACCATCTTTTGCAGCCAGCTCAGCATGAACATTTCCTTTTATTTGGTGGAAGGCTGATAAATGGGACAAATCATCCAAATCACTTGTCACTTCTGCCATATATAATGAGTAAAATCAAGATTCAGTCATAGATAATCCCCTCCTACCTTTTCAAATACATACAACTCCAACATATTTCTCCATAAGCTTTTCATGCCTAATTTTTTAAAATTATTTTTCTTTATTTTGGAAGTCAATGAAAATCTTTTGGAAACCTCTATTATGCAGACAAAAGGAGCCAGACAAAAGCAAAGAATTCACATTTGAGGAATGATTTCCACCTGCTCCATCCCCCTGGGAAGTAATCCTGACTGAAAATACGAACAGCCATCTAGTTGCCTCCATCCATGAAGGAGAGGAATACGAATGTTACAGACTGTCACATGAATACAAAAGAAAGTGCCACCAATATGAGCTTTCAGACTATAACTTCTGTAAAGTCTGATTAATAAACATAGGAAACTTAGAAATTAGATACAGGTGACATTAAGTTATTATATCAGATCTTTGAAGAAATCATTCTACCTAAAAGACAATGAATTTGATAAAGAAAGGAAAAATACACCTAATAAGGAATTAGTTTTATCAAAATAAGCTTGATACCCCAGAATGCAGCTTCTGCTATGTACAGTTAAAAATATCCTAGAAAACTAAAAATGCAATTGGGGGGCTGTAAGTTTCTGGATGAACTTTGTAAGCTGCCTATTTATAACTCAAATAGCTTCTTTTTTTGAGTGATGATGTAGGATACTGCAATGCTGCAGACTGCATTAATATGTAATGTAAATATTGAAGCTGGAAAATTGTACTTTACCCCAAAAGAAGCTTACAGGGAGGTTTGGATTTTGAGATTAGTTCAAACTCTCTAAAGAGTTCATTACTCTTTAGAGATTTATAGTAAGAAGCTATAGTTAAACTGCTTTATTACACAGGAGATAAAATTACATATAGAACATAAAACCATGCAAAAACTATTTCACGAAGTACTTACAAGTTTCAACTATAAATTAAAGCATAAATCAGTCAAAACTGCAACATCAGGAAGAAACAATTACAGATGTAAGTGTTCACTCTTTAGTCAAAAAACAATTACTGCCATATGCTTGAAGTTTAGGAAATTATTTTTGTCTGGTTTTGCTTTCTTTTTTTGTTTTTAAAGAAGTGCAGCACCAATAAAACTAGTTAACCTGTTGCTTGTAAACAAAAAATTAGGCTTTTTAATAGATTGGGGTTCTGAGAGGGAATAAAAATAAAATCCTGAACCAGAGGATGGTTAACAAAAATGGAGCTTATATAAGACAACTAGAAGACTTTGTCACTCCAGGTCAGTTATAGATGCCCACTGCATGTAATCAGCATTAACAAGACACAGCAACTACACACAAATTTCTTCTTTTAGCAAATATATAGCTCTCCTAGAGTTCCATAGGCTATCAGAAGTATTTTTGTCTTCTCTTTCAAATTATCTCTACAAATTTAGGCTTTTATCTGAAATATATGATAGAACTCCAGTGCCACAGTGAAATACTATGTGCCACTAATATGGGGCTTACCAATATCACAGCTATTAGCTTTGTGAAATTTAGTGCTGTCTGACAAATACCAGACAGTTCTTCAGGATCTGAAGAGAAATGGTAATATAAAGGAGGAAAACTCATTTGAGTTACACACAGGGGCATCCAGTAGTAATTTCTAAAGTTTACAAAACAGCTATAATTTACTGGGTTCCTATAAGGGAAATATTTGTTTCTCAAAGATTAAGAGTACTCCCCTATCACCATGTGAAGAGAAATGGAGCTAGCAAGCAGCACTTTTCTTTCTCTCACGCAAGAAAATTCCTGGTTTTTTGGCCTTTTTTCGTGACTGACTAAAAAGGCAGTATTATTTCGAAGTAAAAGAACCCAAAAAAGTTATTTCAGGAATTCAGATCATTGTAATAAATTTTTCCAAAAATAGTTATTTTAAACACATATTAGGAGGTTCAGATTTGAGTTCTTGCAAATTTAATAACAGAAACACAATCAGATGACATTTAAAGGTATGTTGCAAGACAATGATCAGTTGCAAATTGTGTCAAAATGTGAAAATAATGACAAATCATACTAATCAAATGCAGTCTTATAAATCTCTTTGCTGAATATTTTTAGCATTTTTAATACTTAAACCTTTTGTTAAAACAGCTCATAAAACCACTCATGTAGAGAAATATATCTATAGAAGTCTCATGTTCGCAGTAAGATTACTCCTGGTTTACAGTCCAAGCATAATGTGTTTGTATGGACTCTCTCCAATTAATCTGATGAAGGAAGAGCTCCATCAATCTATTTAACCATTTCAAATTGGCCACAATGTACAATCTAAAATTCTACCACAACTACCAACCATGTAATCAATAAGAATTGTGGTTACATTATCATGTAACCAATGTGAATTGTGAAAACATACCTGTTTTTTCTGAGGTTCTCAGAAACACCATGTCAGATGGGATTCGTTGATTCTGAGAGAAGAAGAAAGAAAAAAGGTATATTTTTTGTAAGTACGAAAAGTGAATTCCAATCAAAAGTCGAGTAAGATCTATCACCAAAAGGTCACACTTGGATTGAAACTCAATTAAATAGGATTTCTCGCAGTACTTTACATTCAGCATTTGCAATTCAGAAATCAATATTTTCGAAAAATTATACCATAAGCAAACAACAGCTAATCCTTTCAGATGTTCTTTATAAGTGAATCATAAATACCTGAAGAACAGATTAACATTTTCTTGACTGAAAACAGTACTTCAAGTATATAAATATGTAATCAAAGTATTTTAAAACATAGTTTCACTGAGCAAAACTCTGACTTTAGTTAGCACACATAATTTAAAAAAAAAAGAAGGTAAATGTAAAATATCTGTCTTGGCACTCAAGTTGCAAATGTTATGTATACCAAGCATTCTTCTCTCTTCCAATACACACAAACATACATAGGGGAAATAGCAAACTAGGGAACAGCATTATCCTATTCCACATGTGTAAAATGAACAGAATTTCTTCCTCACTAAGACACAGAATCACATGCACAGTCAGGTGTATCTGTTCTGTCATTTCCCTTTCCAGCACAGAATTGCCTGTATCAAGTTTTCAATTATTTGTTCCTCACAGAAAGGCTTTCTAAGCTTTCACAGGTTAAACAAGATGAACAATACCAGCCTCCCACACACATGCTACATAACTACCCAAACCCTCAGCTCCCTTTCCACTTGCTCCCAAGGCATCTACCAGCACCAGTTACACATGGCCAACACAGGGTTTAGGAATGAAACACCAGAGAAAGCAAAAATAACCAACATATCAAAATTTGCAAGACACAGGACTGGAAAGGAAAAAAAAAAAGGTTTTCCATTAATCCACAGAAACTTCCCCAAAATCAGCATGGTACCACAACAGTGCCTTTTGGAACAGTGTAATCTGAAGAGATCTGCCAGAGTCAACTGCCAGACTATGTGTTATATGGCCTTAGCTTCCAAAATATCATGATGCAAACTCTCTGAATCTCTGGGACACCAGTACTTCTCACCACTCCTTGTAACATACTCTCAGCAACACTGGTTTATAAATGGGACTGGAAGCAATTGTAACTGTATTCTCTATGGGAAGTTCAGTAAAGAGGGGCCATAAAGGGCTACAGAGAGGGCTATCATAAGCAAAGATGATGCTTGAAAAATGAGGAAATTGGAAAACACTAAAACATAGATGCATGTTTTAGTTTACCTGAAAATTCTACATAGGTAGCAAAAACCTCTCCGCATAACTTAAAATTATGCATTTTCATCCATTAGTATTTCCTAATTTGCAACATTTCCCATTTTAAGGCTTTATGCTTTTACAAAGTTCACTTGCTTGTATGCCAACAGTATTCACCTTGAAGAGGCTGTTCATCTGTAACTAGTACAGCATTTCTTTGAATCTTGCCTTATAAGAGCTAATAATTAAGGTTGTAGTGAAATTTATTATCCACCATGAGCCCAGATTCAAGTAGGAATATCTTGTTCAAATTCGGAAAAAAAATGCAGAAAAAATATTAACCTTAAACTATATTATTTTGCACCTCTTAGAAAGAAAAAAGAGGTAAAGGAAAAGGCAACTTCAAAATTAAATAATTCTGTCCTTAAATGACAATAACAATTAAACAGATATCCAGTCTTAATATAGATTAGCTATACATTTTTGCAGCTCCCCTGCCAGCTCTGACATAAATCCATTACATGAGTTTCAGGCTACTGACTTCATGCCTACAAACTTCCAGTTACTTGTAAACAAACTAAAACACTTCACCAACATCCAAAAATTTTGCAAAAATAACTGTCAAATGATCTAATACTGAATTAAATAGAAGTTCTGGTAATACAAAGGAGGTACCTACAAGTCACTACCAATTTCCATTGAGGACACATTTCAGTTCACATTGACTGAATGAAACATTAGCCTGGCACAGAGTATCCAAGATTCAGATACTTTATGCCTGACAAAACTGGGCAGACTCATAGCATATCTGAAGTTGGAAGGGACCCATAAGGATCACAGAGTCCAACTCCCTGCTGCTTTAAGGACTATCTATGACTAAGTCATTTGACTAAGTGCAACATCCAGACAGTTCTTGAACTCAAACAGGTTTGGTGCCATGATGACTTCTCTGGGAATCCTGTTCCAGTGACTGTCCAGCCTCTCAATGACAAGCCTTTTCCCAGAACTTTCCCTAACACAGCTTCTTTCATAGAATCATAGAATGTCTTGGGTTGGAAGGGACCTTAAATATCATCTTGTTCCAACCCTCTGCCACAGGCAGGACCACCTTTCACTAGACCAGGTTGCTCAAAGCCTCATCCAGCCTGACCTTTAACACTTCTAGGGACAGGGAATACACAACTTCACTGAGCAATCTGTTTCAGTGTCTCACCACCATCACAGTGAAGAATTTCTGGCTATTATCTAATCTGTATCTACCCTTTTTCAATTTAAAGCCATTACTCTTTGTACTGTCACTGCATACCGTTGTGATTCCATGACACTGATCACCTGAGGGTGATCAGCACTCCTCCCCCTCTGCCCCCCAATAAGAAAGTTATAGACTGTGATCAAATTAGTCATGTGAATATTTCTCAATTTAATACAAAGAATAGATATTGATTTTGCCTTCTTTTGTGTTCTCTCTTGCTCATTTTTCTTTCCTGTAAAATAATGAAACCTTTTCTGCATAAATGTATCTGAATGTATCCTACCATGTAGGGAAGGCTAGAGACTGACTTGTCTTTAAAGTATTTTAAATTGACATCTTGTTTTATTATCAGACTTTTCATAATTTGGAAGTGGGCAGAAAGACACTACAGGAGTACTAGGTACCAAAAACATTGTCATTATTATTGCTGACTCTGGAGAGCAAAGATAGCCCTGCAGATGCGTACCTAGTCACTATAAAAGTGTGACTACATAGAAACAGATGGCAAGTATTCTACAAAAATCTTTAACATCTCATTATGGAGAAAATTAAATTCTGTTGTACATTGTCACAGTCAAACAGCAGCAGTATGTCAATCACGTTAGCCCTCTCATGTCATATTTATCAAAGTAGAACAAGTTAAAATGACAACAGATACAACTTCAAGCATTCAGAAACCCATGAAAAAACTGCATAATCTCAATTACCGTGGAGATTATACCAGAAATGCTTATTAACATATACTGAAATTTGAATAGATAAGTCATGAAAATTACTTGAATACATTGTTTTTCTTAAATCTGGGCAGAATTAGAGATCCAGAGAAGGAAGGCTCCATTTATCTCAGTGTTTACAGACTTCTAGATTCAGTCCTAGAGATCTAACTACAGCCAGCCAATGGTCAATACAAGGCAAGTGTTTCCCCAGTTCCAGGGTTCCCATAAGTAACTATGCCATCCAGGAATACCAGCCAGACTGGTAAACAAGAAACCCATGAAGACATCGATACTTTCCTGCAACACAGACTATAATATTCACTTAAAAATACTCTTCTCATAGCTTTCACATTACTTTCATATTTTTCTCATGTTATTATGAAGAAAATGTTATTTACATAAACTTTTCCTGTTTCCTAGTCAGTCTTCCAATTCCCCTCAATTGTGCATAGCTACAGACCCCTGGAATTCTGTCTTTGCTGTCCTTCCTTCTCTATGCATGCAATGGACCATGTACTTCTATCGTTAACTAAAATACTCCACTTGCTTCTGAGTTATAAAGAGAACAGGCACTTCCCAGTTGTCTTCCTGGATCTGCATGCTGTGAAACACTGCATGTTAGCATTAGCTGCAATCCTTGCAAATACTGGATTAATTTCACTTTACACACAAGATTAAGGTAAAAATTGTGTACCGTTACAGTTCCAAGAAAAGCTCTCAAGGTTTGAAGAAAAAGCATTACTGTTCTCATGCTTTAAATCACTATTATGTGTTGTTATTGTTAAATGTTGTCCCAAAAGTGTGTAGTTATTATTATTAACTAAACATGTTGTTGAGTTTTATGCCCTCCTCACATCTCCAAAATGTATTCCAAACAGTCAGTAAGGTACAGTGTCTAAATAACAATATCTGAACTTGACAACTCATCCTTTCAATTGTCTTATTTAGGAACACTATGCACATCTGTGCTTCCACGGGAAACTAAAAATGTATATTTTAACACAAGCTGAGGAGAACATCCAGAAGTAGCATGGCTGCTTAAGGCATTGTTCAGCTAACAGATATGAATGTCTTTGAGCTTTTAAAATTAGGCAATGCTTTCATCTGTTTAGGCTTCATCCTGCCTAGTAATAGTGCTATATGAAATTTTCAATTGGAACAATAGATTTATTACTTAAAACGAAACTATTTTAAGCATATTACAGTTACTTAAGAAATACTTTGAAATTAATTGGGACTATTAAAAAAAAGACGATCATAGGATATTAAAAGTTTAAATCTAGAAGAGAGCCTTTCACCTAAGTTGTTAGTATTTGTGATGCAGTCACTAGTTAACATATGGATCTTGAGCTCAAGTGAGTCATTAATTTCACTGCAGATGCTGTTGATGCATCTACCAGTCAAATACAATGTTAACTTGTTTCTCTGCCATTAGAGTGAGCAATTGAACATTTCACTCCTGACTGGTTCTTTGGCTTAAGAGTCATACTCTGAAATTGAAAACTGCTTGCTCCAACAAAATACAGTCCTCAACAGAACCAGAAAACATTTAATTTCATTAGCCTGAAAGCACCCCCAGCTAGGTCAAAAGGAAAAAAGACAGCTCTACTGGGGCAGTAGGGAGCTTGAAGCTGAAATTCTACATTCAAAACATTATATGCATCTTACTGACAAAACCTGACTCAAATCTTCATCAAAAAGCTCCTTAATCATTATTTCTCTAAATCCTTAAACATGACTTTTTTCATTAGAAACTTCAGGTATTCACAACATATGAGATCTAAGCTACTGCAAATACTGCTAAAATAGCAACTTCATGCATGACAGAATGATCCCCAAAGTAACTCCAGTTTTCCAAATTCTAGTATAATCCAACAGACAGATGGATCACAGTGAATTTCAGGAAAGGCAGATTACCTAAGTAGCTGTCAGAGTCTTCCCTGCACTCTATAATAATTAATTCCAGGTTTAGAGTTCAAGAAGGACCAAAAACCTCCCTGATAAAAATCAAAGCAAATATCTCAGTCTCCTAGAAGTTCTGGAATAGGCAGAAGCAAGCACATGCAAGCCAATTCCACCTGCACTCTAAAGTAACAAGGCATAAAGCAAAACAGATGTAAAGGCCACACATACCAGTGCCTTTCTTGTACAGCCTAGTACTTGCTGCACAGAAGAGGCCAAAAAGATATAAGGCACACAGAGCAGACAAAAAAGAACAGGAAAAAAGCAAGAAATGGTGAAAACTACATGAAAATATATCTATTTTAAGCTGAGAGCAACAAGCCAAATGAGATCTGGGTGTATTGTTTTTTTCTTTGAACTATAAGAAATAGAAAGGAAGGAAACAGAAGTTTTCCAAAGCAAGCAGAAGTAGATACAAGCTTCAGTTTGAGGTGCCTCCTTGCAGTATCTCAATGAATCAGCTCTCTGATACAAAGCGTGATGGGAATTAGTTGCAGGCACCCAGAAAGTGAGTCACTTTTCCAGAATAATTTTAAGCAAAAATAGTTTCCTCTACCAACAAATTTAAGCTGACTTCTAAGATCACAATCATTTCTTAGTAGCCCAGAAAGGCAACTGAAATAAGCAACAATCTTTATTATAATGTTTATAATGTTGTAATTAGAGCAAAGAAGAATTCACAGCTTTCACTCACCATCTGCAAACAAACTGGAAAGCTTTCAGTCCATTAAAAAAACATATAAACTGTCTTATTATTTAATTATATATTGTTAGATACATATTATATTAAAATGACACAAATATATAAATATACACACATACATATAAATAAAGATGATTCTTTAAAGTTTCAGACAGAGAAACACTGATTCAACATCAGAAGGAAGGTATCAGTAAGGAGACATATTAAAACATTCAGCACAGCACATTTCAGGGAATTTAATCCTGTAGTTGTATTCCCTTCACAAGATTGATTTAACCATATAACTATTCATAAAATATAAATATATAAACTCAATTAAAATATAATTAATTTTATGATAGACTTCCTTGAAGATTCTAAAATAAGACTTGAACTAAAATACTAGCTAGTTAGGACTTCACAGATAAGTACCTTGATACACTTTTCTTCAGAAGATAATTAGCATGTTAATAATCTTTAGTCTCTAAAATATATTTTAAAAGTATCAACCTTTTCCACTATGATGAGGTCTCCAACTTGTATGTCTGAACTCTTAACTTGCACTTTACCTTAAAAAAAAAAGAAGAAATATAATCAACATTAATAAAGAGTAACAAGAATATAAATCCCAGAATGCAAGTGCTATTTATAGATGCTACTATTAAGTGAAAATGTTACAATTGATACAAAACATCTCTGCTGAATACATTGATAAATACATTTCATCTGTTTGAATAAATAACCCAGTGGTTTAAAAAAATTCCACTACTGTAACCAGTTAGGTATTGTAGAAGTATTAGAGGAAAAATACATATGGCAGATGCTCAAGTCTGATCTGTAGTATCTGTAATAGAGTTGCAAAACTGGAAAAAGGAATTTTTCACATCTACTAGGCAGCACTTCTGTGTCTGACAAGAATTTTAGTCATGGAGCAGTCTTGCACATATGAGTTGTTATTCACAGCACAGTTACCAACAAGTACCTTTGCTTGACCACTAAAGTTCCTGATGTAATTGGCACTATCTGATAATGTTGGCAATTATAGCAGAAAAGACATAAAACTCTCTGAACTCAAAGAAATGCCTAAAGATTTAATTCTAGAAAAGTAAAATATCAGAAGTTTTTAATTCTCTAAAGCTGCCCATTCAGTAACTGCTGTGAACAACACACTCAAAAATATATACAATACATTTTCCTGTCTAATTTCCATACATTCTGTAGGGTATTATTATTTGTAAGACTCTTAAGTTTTAACATTCTTATTTGGTGGACTGGAAAACTGAGACAGAGGGGTTAAGCTATTGCCCAAAATATGTTATTATTTATCTTGAATATTGAATATATATTGAATACTGATATTGAATTATTAGAATCCAGGAGTTCTAGTCCCAGGTCTACAACTCCAAAATAAAGTGGCTTCCCTGAGTTAAAAACAAACCAAAACCCAAAATCCCCTGAAGATATAAACACACACACATATTTGAACAGCCTCCTGAGCCCCTGTAAGGATGATCTTCCCTCAAGAGAAATACTACCACGATTCCAAGCAGCAGGTATAAGATGGAAAGCATGTCAAAACATGGCAAGGTGTTAGAGTTCTAAATGACAAGTGGAATGAATTAGAACAGAAGACACACAAAAGCACAGAATGAGCAGCAAAAAGTTTGAAGTTTAATCAAAAATACTATGAGTAGCAGATTTGTCAAAGCACAGTCACATCTCATTTATACTAAGTATAGCAAAGAAAACTAGGGTAGGATGCAAATCCATGAGACCCTTCTCATTACAACTCTCAGTAAAGAAAGACCCTAATTCCTTATATTTACATTTAGTAAAAGGCAGTAAGATTCACATTATGAGTAATTATTTTGAGTACTTGCTCTTTAAAATTTCATGCAAAAGCAGCAGCTGCTTTATGTCTAATTCAGTCAATAATAGATGTATTCTTGCAACATACAGCTAATATTTAGAACATTTTCCATTAAAATGGCACTAAAAATGTGCAATGTCAGGGAAAATCACAATTTTTGTTTGGCCTGTCTGCAAAGTTACTTCTGAGAGCCAGACTTTGCTACTGATAGTGACCTTCTACACTAGTTCAATTTTTCACTTGCCATAAGCACTTTCTGTCCTTTGCTCTCAAATATAAGACAAATGCTGTCTTCAATAGATAAATTTGTGAGGTGAAAGGAAGTAAGAGAAGACTGCAGAAGGTACAAAAAGTTGTAGCAAGAACATCAGCAATTCTCTACAAGAATTTCAAGATACCTATGGATATTAAATTAGTGTCAGTGCTTTGAAATATTTTTTTTTATTTAAAGTAACTAATACTAAAGCTCAACCACCAAAAGAACAGTCTGACATAAAATCAACACATTTCACCTGCTTACCTGCACAAGCCTGTGAATTCTCCTTAAAAATTTGGACGTTTTGACCAGAAGTGAATAGTATATACCAGAGGAAATATTGTAACATTACTTTGCTTTCTAAATTTGCTTGTTTATCAAAAGAATAGCATTACCTATATTGTTTTCTATTCTTCTGCTAACATTTTGCATCAATTTATCAGTCAATCACTTGATTATAGCAGTAACAGCCACAAAAATTCTAGTATGAGCTATGTCAAGTCTCAGATCTACACTACCTATACAGTCACGTATGAGTAAAACTATTTAGAGGTACTAACCAAATGTAACTACTGGCAATTTTATCAGCTTAAACAATCAGATTTTCCACAGTCAGGCCATAACAGCACCTACAGTAAAGACCAAAAGTCACTAAGCCTGAAAGATCAAGAGAAGGTAGAATGTTCATGTGCAACATGATGTAGGGCAGATATAAAGCAAAGATTTTTGGTGCCAAGTACGCCAAGAAGAACGCACACTGTACCTGTGTTTGTACTTCATCTAGCAACTCCAGGAATTTCACTTAATGAATTGAAAAGTTTTCTTATCAGACTGTTTTCTAGGTGGCTTAGTATAACAGAGAATGCTCTCTATTAGACACTAACTTGTCTTGTTGGATCATCCTGTACATCTCGCACATAAGGAAAAAGCCTTTCATACATACAGGACAATTCTACAATAAATTTGAATGGCAGGATATATTACATTAAATACAAAATTATAAAATGTGGCAGTAATTAAAAAAGTGACTTAAAATTCTGGAAAGTCAACATAAAGCTTTCTTTTAGGCTAGCAAAAATGAGACTCATTAGATACCATTTCAGAGAACATTAAAATAATGCAATACTACATCTTAGTGAAGATGCATTTAGGAAAAAAAAGACACTGAATGTTATTCACTGCATAAATTATTTTTGCAAACTATTTTTTCTCAAAAACATCTCCATAGCAAAACACACTTCACCATCTGTGTAATTACCAATAAAAAGTCCAAAGCTGTCAGAAGTGGCTGCGCATCCAGACTTTATAGTCCACCAAGGCGCAAGGCTTTCGCCTAAAGCAATGTATAAAATTATGCAGAACAGGAACACTGAAATGTGTCTGTAGTAAGTCATTATACTCCGAAGATAAAGCCAGTTTAAATGAACTGCAATGATTTGAAAAACTAATAAATATCTCATATGTGCTAACAAGTACTTCACGCAAAAAAATAGGAAATGAAGTAAACAAAATGTGGGTATAAACTATGCTTCTTTTTATTAAAAAGTGTCTCCATCACCTGACTGCCACTCTTGAAAGAACAGACACTTCTGAAAACAGCATTTTCAAATCCTTTTAAAGTTGCTATTACACCTTACCTGTGGTACCTTTAATACTATCTGAAGTACTGTTTGTGGAGTCAGTAATGGTGCTTGTCTCTAACCCATAAATACAAAACTCTTTTGACCGATGGCAGTGTAGACCTTTGAAAGCTCTTCCTGATATCTATTAGCCTGAACTGTCAGCATAATTAGAGTACACATAACATAACAGGAAGTTGGAGGACAACACAGCAGGCAGGCAGCAGAGGAAAAGTTCCAGTGAGTCCAAGATAAGGATGCTGATCTTTCAGAGCAAGTGTTGTCTGTAGGTCGTTCTTTCAAACTCCACCTTATATAGTGAAGCAATGTTAGTCTTTAACCACCAATTGTAAAACTCTACAAAAAAGCTTCCTAGCTTCTCTCCTATGTGTCCTGTCTACTCTTGGGTAAAATTCTTCCTTATCCAACCTCCACAATGCTGCAAAAAAGTGGAATAACAGTCCCCTTGATTTTTCCTCTCTTCTGGCTCTATTTAAAATTCTTTCTTACATTAAAATTTCAAATTCTGTTTCTGTTGATAGTACTGATTCCCTAATCAGACTAAATTTATGTAATTTTTTAAAAACTTGTCTGTTGCAAATGATCTGAATACCAGGAATAAAATTGTCAGTAGGTCTGAAATGTTACAAGCAATAATGACCTAATGTTGTACCTCTGGATTCAGATATAGTGTGGTTTCTTAATGAACTGGCTTTTCAAAGCAGAGGGACAACCTGTTCTTGAAGAGCTGAAATTCTAACAAAAAAAAATTGAAATCACTTTAGGTCTCCAAAAGAAACATATTAGCTTTCATACTTTTTTCCTCTTGTATAGGAATTACTGGTTATTGATATTTTCTTAATTTCACACAATTTTAAATGTATGTTTTCAACATCATTACATTCCTTAATAGCTTTTAAGGATACAGCCAAGACCTAAGCTTTCACACCTGAATCCTGTATGGAATTATTTCATTGAACTTTTCTCACCTGACATTCAGTTTTTCTTTTGCTTTGCAGGTTGCAAAGTGAGAGTTCTGCAACATCTTAAACATTATGAGATAAAGTGACAGATGCAGGCCTCTTCTGCTACTAGTAATTGTGACTATTATAGTAAGTTATTTACTTCTTGATCTTTTTTTTTTATTGGAAACTTCAGTAACACTGCACAGACAAACCTCACTAGGAAAGGTTCAGAACTGCCAACTTCAAGAATGGAAAGGGAGAAAAGAGTTAAAATTGCTTTACAATTTTATTATCCAATTGGCTTTTAACAGTCTAATGAAATAGATAATAGCCCGTTTATAAACTTGAGGTGATTCTGCTTCAGAATAGCAGTCTTTTATAGGCACTTAACTAGGCATACCTAAGTGCACAAGAGAATAAAGTAGTATACAGTAGTGTATAGGTAAAGCCTATACACTACTGTATACAAGCCTGTGTCAAAAGTATAACTGTCCTTCAGTAAAGGAAAACAGAAGCACTTCCCAAACCTGCATGCCCAGGTTTAAATTTTTTTCCCATTGCAGTTTTCTACCCTAGAACAGGATATGCAGGTGAACTGCTCTGAAACAGAAATTCCTCTTTCCAACTTAAACTTGAATGCTGACTGAAAACTGTCTATTAAGGATCTGCAGACTTTCATATGCAGCAAAGTAGATTTTGCAGCAAACATCATGATAAAATTAGGACAGCAGAATTGTTCATACACTGAACAATGTAGTATATTCAATACAATAATCACGCACCAAGTAAACAAAGGAAAAGAATCACATGACAGACATGAGACAGGTACACTTAATTGACTTGCTCACTTAAATCTTCAATGCATTTACTGATTTGCACATTTCATCACTTGCCATGAAGGGTCCAAAAAATAGAACCAATTGAAACTTTATGGTTAGCAGGTTCACCAGCTCACAAAGTGCAAAGTTACACACTTCAAATTCAACAAGGGGTGACCATGCAACATAGTGAGCTTTTCCATGTTACACGTCAAATAGGGAACTGCATATCACTGGATATCTCATGAATCAGAATTAGCCTATGGATGTTAACATGTCCAACTACAAATAACTAACACTTAAAGGAGATGCCCCATTCCCCCTTGATTTCCTGCTCTGAACAGCTCATAATTATTTAAAAAAGCTGATTACAATAAATACATATTCAAGATTTTGAATTAGTAGAAAGAAATTCTAAGTCTTCAACAGTTACTAGTATAAATACTCTTAAACTCAAAAGTCAGAAGTTGTTACACTTATCAACATGCAAGTCATAAGACAGCATTCACGTGTTTTACATGTTTAGGATTCCCCAAGACTAAGGAAGACTCCAATGGAAAGTTAAGCCTGATAGATAGTCACAGACTCTCCAATTTTAATCCCTGCAGCACTGTATAAAAAAAAAATTAGTTTATACAAATCAGCCAACCCACAATATTTTTATGGAAGTAATTAATCACAATTTAGATCCCAATAACTTCTATTGCAACAAATATGTTTATTTTCCTTTAGTAAACACATAATTTGGAAAACAACTAACTAGACATTATTTTCAATAAATTTTCATTTTTATCAACCAAAACTGAACACTGAGTCTTGTTAATTTTAACTTTTTCTACTGTCTAGTTTGAGCATGGGCAACCTGCTTAACATCTCTGTCAGTTTCTCTCATTTTAAGATGGAAAAAAATAAATATTTCAAATAGAAGACTGTAAAACTAGCACAAGTCATAAAATCATTAGGAAAAAAATGCTAGAGCAGTATAAAGTGCAGTTCCACTCTGAAAAGTGATTCTTAAGAGTGGCATCGGTTTTCAGGCTTTTAATTAAATCAGTATCAAGTTTGTCCATTCACAAGAAACAAAGCCTTCTTTCTCCAAACCATTAGCCTGTACTTTAGTATAGTAGGCCTAACTAAATTTTTCCACTTGAAGAATACTATCAATATGAAAAAATTGGGTAATTATATTGAAAGTTATTTTAAAAAACAGTCTATGGAAGCACAGTACTTGATTTTATTAATTTACACAGATAAATAGGATAAACCTACAACTTTTTTAAACATGTAAAGAATTTTGGTCTAATATTATGATGGGAGGAAATCCCATTTTTAGTATCAAAATTACATCTCTCCTTTTCAGAATACCTCATTATGGAAGAACCCTATATTAGGAAAAAAGTGAAATTTATCACTACTTATGATTTTATATATGGGTTTGTGGCAACATGTAGTATAATTTTGAGTGGTGACTCCAATAATGTTTTCACTCTTAAAATTAGTTATTATTCAAAAGACTGTTAATTCAATGATCACACATAATTGTCAACATGAGATTCCGTGTTCATTGTAAGCAGAGTTTTTGAATCTTTACTTCTGTAGAAGACCAGTCTTCAAAAAACACAAGAAATAGAACAAAATTCAAGTATGAATTCATGATGGCACTGACACCAAAGTCTGAAAGTCAAAATGACAAACACTCTTGTAGGTTTTGTAGGTTAAAAGTTGATATACTTTTTTTTAAAAAACGGGCATTTTTAAAGCTTCTTTTTAATAAGTCCCTTCTCTCTATGTGTCAGTTCCTGATATAACTGCTGGGCTTTACCTATACACTACTGTATACTACTTTTAAATCTTTAAGGTGACCAAACCAAATTTTCATTGACAACTTCCTTATTTCTAGAAGAAGCCACAAAATGAAGGGTTTTTCAAATACATATACCCCCACAAAATATTTCATGAGCAGGGAAAGAGGAAATTGCAATTCCAAAACTTCTACTTAAATGCTGCTTAAATGTCTATTAACTCTAAACATATTTTATATATCTAAACATATTTTTAAAGAAGAGAAGGACAAAAGGTACCAAACTTTGCTCTTAAAAGAGAAAATGTCAGTCTTAACAAGTAAATCACAAAGGTAACTACAAAATGTACATATGTTTCCTGAATTAAGAATTTCAGATTACTAACACTGCTGCTGAATAGGGTAGGAATGTACTATCTGTTTCAAGGTGAGTGTTCAGTGGCCTACCGTAACAGAGCTAAAAAATGAATAGGTCAACTAGCAGTTTAAATTACAACTTTGAAACAAAAGCCATTAAGAGTTCATTTCCTAACAGACTGTATTAATGACTGTAAAAAAGATCTGGATGCCAGCAGTGAAACCCTTGTGTTAAACAAATTATAGCTATGCCAATTGTCCCATATGCCAAATTTCAACAGCTGTACTTCTAAATGTTGATAACACTATCTCAGACTGACAAGGAAAGAAAGAACATGAGACTATTCCCTACAGTTGTTCCCTTCAAGATGGAAACTCTAGAAAAGAATGCAAGAATACACGTGGCAAGGAAGCAGCATGAATGCCTCTCAGCTGCTAGGTTATGCCATCACTAACGAGACTGTTGACTGTTTGTTTACCTTCCAATTACTCAAAAAATGGGAACATACAGAACATACTTGTGTTACATTACAAGCTTTTCATTCATTTATTTTCTGGAGAGAATATTATCCAGAGCTACTCCAAGAGTTCAGTTCCTAATCAAGATTCCAAGACCTGGTGATGTTACTCTTCCCACTGACTTTCAGAAAATATTCACCAAGATATACTAAAGAGTGCACTGAAATGTGTGTTAGGAAGAAATAAAAAGAGTTTCCATTTGGCACAATGTCTGCCAAATACTCTAACTGCCTGAGGTGCAACGTCAAATTCCCTTAACTTCGCCCTTTTAGAATTTTTATGCCAAGGAAAATCATTAACAAAGAAAAATTACGTTTTGATGGTAATAGCGAGGTCATAATGTAAAGTTATTATTTGGATTTGATAATATTTTTGGCACCTTTCTATGTAGCACTCTGTTCTGAATCTAACAGTAAGAAGTGCTAAGCACATAAAAGTGAAGAGCAATGCACAATTCTCTCTTCTGCTCATGTCTAAAATTTACAATATCCTACAAAATATAATTGTCATTTCACACCTGAAGTGCTTAATTTCCTTAAAAGTCTTCATGAAAACCTGTTAAAGGTGTTGAGTCCAAAAAAAGTCATAACTGATTTCTCCTTTCATTAAAGAAAACTGGCTGTTCCATATTGCATAATCAAACAGATTTCAAATTACATGCAAAAATTCAACTTAATATTTTTAATATTGAAGCTGACTCACAATATGCCTTCCTTTTCTTAGGCACAAGTATAGCCACCAAATTTGAAAACCTCCAGGGAATTTTAATTAGTTTCATTATTTACTACTCCCTTATTTCCTATATATGCTTGATACATAGTGGACAATGTTGTTGAGTTACTGTTCAGCATCAATTTCAGAGGTAAACTGCACTTTGAAGTCAGGGTACTAAACAGCAGAATTCTTGAAAAAATATATACAATTATATACATATACCTTTCTTTGACAAACAACCAAATATTTATTAAAATTCCTGAACAGACCAAATTTAACAATCATATTTGTCTAAGGAAAATCACTTACTTTATTTAGTTGAATATAAGTTTCATACTGAGCATTACAGCTTGAAATTATTAGTTATTTCTTTGAACTGAAAACCTGCAAGTGTATATATAAGAAAAAGATGGAATATTTTAAGGATTTATAAAATGGTGTTGCTAACCTCGTACTGTCAGCTTGCTATACAACTGTGAGTTCATTTCCTTGTCTCTCTTGTAACGTCGAAATTCATCAACAGCTTCCCGTACCACTGTGACCGTCAAAACAAATCCCTGTTAAAGATACAATTATGCAGTTCAGAATTCTCAGTGCAAGAATAGAAATAGACAAGTAGCAACACTACACAGAGTAAGAACATGTGTTTAGAACATTGACTTCTCTTTTTTTAATTTGGATTTGAGTGTTTTATTCAATACATTAAAATAGTATCTTGGTTTAGTCCAGGAAAAACAAAATCATACTTGCACATTGTACAAATATAATTAGAGTAACTATCTGTCCAAATACACATAATTTAGAGAGCATCTTGAAATGCAAAAAAGGAAGATGCTTTAGATTATTTAAAGACAGCCTTTATAGTTTCAATAAGTTTATTTCCTTTTCATCTACCAACTTTAGGGCTTTACCAAAAACATTAAAAAAGCCTCTAATTCTAATGCTGAAAAATTGCCTTTTTCCTAATACACAGAAAAAGATAAATGGATGGCTAGTTCTACAATTTTACATTTAAATGTAGCTATTTAGCAACACATCACAAATATGGACAAAGGAAAAGGGGACTTGTTCTGAAAAACTAAGTGTCTAAATGCTTTGGCTGCTCCTTTCACAGACAATGCTGCTGCAGCTTCTACTGGAAGTGCACAGAGTGCTTCACTCAGCTGTGATGATTTCTGGCTAGAAAGGGTGGTAAGCTAAAAAACATAACAATTCAGGGATAAGCACATACATTTTCTCTCTACCTCTCTAAACCTCCTGAGATCAGATCTTCTGGCTTAGACTCAGCACTTGAGTTTTTCACCATCAATGAAAGAGAAAGAAAATTTCTACCTGTAAAAGGATCTTTCATTATTTGAATAAGATGGACACAAAATTCAAATCCAGCAACAAATAAGATTCTACATTATCTATCTAGCTTCAGACAGCCACCACTACTTTATAGAAGAAAATTTAGGCCATTAGACTTCTCTTGTAGAAGTCCACAGTTTGCCAAACTTCCCCTAATGTCCCAGAAATATGAAAGGAGTGAAGGTGTAGAGTTTTCCTAAAAGTGTTGACTAAAAAAGGGTTGACTACAGATTTTAGCAATGTTTTGCAGTTCCAGACCAAAGTGCCAAGGCTTATCCAGCTGTGACCTTATAGTTAAGCACTATTTATTTGTTCAAGTTTACATTGCCTACAATTATAGTGGAACTACATAGAACAAAAAATGGCCTATGCAAAAAGCATCCTCTTTTTACTCCCCAGGGCATAATGGAATGAAAAAAAAATCAGATTTTCTCCCTTTCTGACAGCAGCATTATCATATACTTTGGCAATATAGATATTCCAGCTGCATAAAAAAAGGGCACTCCTGAAGCACCTTGAAACATATTTCTCATTTGCACACACATTGCTACTAGACAGTAATCAAAACACAGAATGCAAGGTGCTACTTGCAAGAACTTCTTTTAGCAGCCTCTTGCTGAGCAGCTGAGTACAGCTGGCCATGACTATGAGGAACAATTTAAGAAAGACACTTGTCTTTTTACTCATCTGCTCAGTGGGAGCTGATATTCTTTCAAAGGAGAGCTAAAATTGTGAAGCCAGTTTAACAAGGGAACCTGTCATCTTCCTTTAACTGTAAGCAGGTAAGTATCTTTCATGTACTGCCTACAATCAAACCTGTATGCTTTAAAACCTTTTGTATGCTGGAGTGGAAATAAGTCCATTCCCTAAAGCAGTTGAAAATAAATTACCAAAATAGTCTTGTTTTAAGAACTTTAGGGCTTGATATAACTGTATCTGTGTTGTAAAAATCTGTTGAAATAAACCAAAGGCAAAAAAAATCCTAAACAAAACAACCCACAAAATCCACATATACCATCAAAAAAACTCAAAACAGTTCTAGCAATAGTCAGCTTCTAGTCATTTGGATTTATGTATCAGGGCAAACAATTTCCTTCAAAATTTTGAGAGAAAATACAAGTCATAGCTATTTCTCTGATTATTACTGAAGATTTATCAGTAGTTACCCGCCCTTCAAAAAAACCTAAACTTATCTGTTAAGCAGCAAAAGCAGACCAATGGATCAGACTTAAATGTTTTCTATTTTCCTCATAGATGCTTAGCTTTGTTCAACAATCAATTGCTGCCTTTTACCTGGAGGTTGATTATTAGCAGAAAAGCTATTAAAGTAGAAACAAGTGAGTTTAGCAAAAAAACCCCATACTAGGTACTAGTATTTTCAAGCTATATGTGGAAACTGGGATGCATAATTCAAAATACCTTTGAATAAGACAAACATATTTATACAGAACAGGTCAGTGGCGTTCACAAAATACAGTATTTTTTCCCTTCTTTGAGTAGGATAGAAATGAGCTGAGATGCTAAGGGTTTACTGTTTTTTTTCCTTACTATCCCACTAATTTATAGTGCTGCACACAGCATATCATGGTGAACAGAGCAACTTCCAGACAAGGCTGACTTCTGTCTTTTCTTACTGTGTCAGTGACAAAGACTTGTAAATATCTATTTAAAATCCCACTGTTGAACAAACTTTCTGTCTTGAAAGTGTTTTTTTGTTGCAGAAGAAGCAAAATTCTGGGAAGAGAGGTGGGAAGAACATCCAGGATGGTCTCTCCATTTATCCATAGTTAAAAGGACACACGTTACAACAATTAAAACAATGAAATCAATCCAGAATATTTACTCTATTGACTCGTTAAGAACGACCTTTACTCAAGCAGTCAGCATGTCACAGTTCCTCTTGAATACTACTGAGAATAAATGCTACTGAAAAATACCAATTTAAAAAAAAAGTCTAAAACATAAGGCATTAGCTCTTCCTGCCTTTAAAACCTAGTGTGAAGGGACTGGGAAGAAGATGAAAGAAAAGGTAATGATCTGATTACAAATAAGAAAATAATTCCAAATCATGGCAATACAGCTGGCAGACTACCAAAAGGGCCTCCTCTGAAGAGAATTCAGTTTGCAAACCATAGGAAACCTGAGTCAGAAGCAAGTGGTTTGAACAGTTTCCCAAGAAAATACTGCAGAGACCTCAAGAATAAAAGACATATCAAAAGAAAGCCAGTGCAACTGGCAGGATGACCAATTAGGAGAAGCATGTTTAATTAATAACTTATTTTCAAGGCACAATTTCCTCCTGATTTATCCACAGCTTAAAATATTTGATCTCAATTTTTGTGAGAAAGGGTTGTGATCAAAACTGATACAGAAGGAATGCAAAAAAATTATGCTTACAATTCTGACCTTGTCTGAAAACACAGAATAGTCACCAAATAACAATAAATGGAGAGATATTTAACACACAAATTACCTAAGTTACCCTGTAAGTTTCTTTAGTAGCTGGAGATTTTTTTCCTGGCTGGTTTTGTTAAACTCTCAAGTCAGCAGGCATTACATACTGACACTAGCTGGTTAACTAAAATGACCTTGCCTGTGGGGCAGAGGCATAGCAGGCAAATGGAAGGGAAGGCTACCCTTCCCTTGAAACAACAGCTTTCAAATAAGCAATTTACTTCTGTTAAGTTCCATGACCACTGTAGTTTACCAGTTGCAGGTTTATGCAATGTACATAGACATGAACCTTTCATTGACATTAAAACCCCCAAATTTCTAGTTAATAATATTTTCCTGTTTACCAGAGGAGCCCAGTATGTGTACAGGTAGCCTATTTTCAGTGCTGGTACAAACTGTGAGCAGGACACGATGAGAAAATAGAGATTCAAGAAAAACTTGAACTGTTCATATAAAACCTAAAATGAAAAAGAAAGTAGATAAATGTCTTAAAATTTCCATCCATAATATACATAAAGTATACTTTTTCATGATAGGAGATATAAAAGCATTAAATGTCATACTGTTATAGATGGCATTATTGCCATACTTACATAGCACAATATATTATATATCATCACATACTACTACATTATTTTAATATTACACTGCTATTTTTATATTATACTGCTATTTTTGTTGAGAAAAATCCATTGATAGTATTGCCTCTTTTCACTCTAAAAAAGCAATTTACTAAATTTTGGGTATTTTGAAAACTGGACTATGTATCAAGATCACCATGGAAAGATTTAAATATAGGTATTAAGATATACTTACTACTAAATCAAAGATTTGGTTTAAACTCAGAGCTAATTATCCAACTTTTAAGTGAGGCCACAGTAGACTTATCACAGAATACATTGTCTCATACTCCAAAGCAATGTCAGATGCAGAGATTCCTTTGGTAATTAAAAGCATCATTTCAGCAAGCACATGTTCTCAAGATTGCTTTGGTTGTAATTACAATGCTAAGAACATTATTCATTTTATAGAATTTTGAATCTTCAAAGTCTTCACATATTTCCTCAGTAAGCCAGGGTAATATGGCACTTCCAGCAGCATTAAGAGAAGTGGCTACTGAGCTTGGAACACTTAAGAAAACGAACAACCAATTATCTAAAAGATAGAAATTTCAAAACAGATCAAAAAGCCACATTCAAAAATTGTCTCCATCTCCTAATCTTAAAATTCAGTTACTATTACAATGACTTCTGCATAAAAATTAAAGTTATTTGACTCATATTTTTTTGCTCTTACCAGTCCAACATTATTACTTAATTATGTAAAAACCTAGGAAAAAATATTCAGGAAAGTTCAAAGTGTCATTCTGGCAGGCACAATGCAGTACTGGTACCTCAAAGCTGCCAGTTCAGCTAGAGACTACCTTAACAGCCTCCAAACATAAGAATTTTTTTCAGAGCACGGAATGCTATTTCATGACTTACCAATAAAACTGTAAAGACAAAAAAGTGAAAAGTTGTCAGAAAGGTCAGAGCCTTCTTCCAAAATGAAAGTATTTCAGGCTGAACCTGTGCCTTATATTGATCCTGATGAAGTTCATACACTCATTTCTGCTAGTATGTTTAACTATTTACAAAAACTTGATACACTCAGTCAAAGAAAAGTCCCGACAGTACTTTAGGAGGCGCAGATCTTGTAGGAGAAGGTGGAAGTTAAAAAACACCTTCCTACAAATCTTTTGAATCCTGGCAGACCACTGACAGTTTATTCACTACAAAGCTAAGCACTTCAGTCCAGTTAAGCAAATTGAAAAGTCTCCAACTACATAAAACTAATGAAACTACTGCCTTAAAGTTCAAGAGAGGTATCTTCAAAACCCATCCATCACAGAAGATATGTTTTATGGAAACTCATGCGAAATTCCTAAGCAGCTGTATCAAGATGTATATGAAATTGTAAACAGAAATTGAACAGACTGGTATAAACAGAGAAGCAGCAAGTATTTTATGTGATGTTCAGAAATTAGGTGATATTTTGGAAATGTTACAGCTCTTTTAGCCAGCAAGTAAAATTCTGTTAATCTAAGCATTATTTTAAGTTTGTATTTGGGTATGAAATCAGTGAATATTACCCATTGCCAGCCCAATGTTTAAAAACCATAGAAGAGAACACAAAATTTCACATTATGAAAATTTCAACCAGAGACGACCATTGAAGTCAATATTTATTGTTTTGTTATATTTATGGGTTTAGAACCAATACAGTGATGTTGCCTACAAATTACTTTCAGTAAAGCAGCATTAAAAAAGACAGCTACACAATATTTTAATAAATGAAAAGTGTTACTTTATATCTAAAACTAAAATTTGAAAACATATAATTTTCACCAACTATTGGGCTCTACATTTAGGATCTCGCTTCATTTTGAAGTAACTATTGTTTTCAAACACTAGCACCAAATTAAAAATCTGACTTGACCTATTGGATAAAACCAAGATTTTTAAAAGAAAAGAAGAAACATTCTCTCTTATAATAGGGAATTGCAAACTACATCTGATCCCTATAAGGAATGTGAATCTGGTTCACAATTTGTAATCCACACTGCAGATTTCGAGTTGCAATAATCAATGGCTTACTATATGCTTAATGAATTTTGTGACCTTTAGAAAAGCATATGTGGCTTAACAAATTTCAGTGTATTTAATAATTTAAACTATGGAAGAAAACATTTGCTTTGTCCAATAATGATGAGAATTTTTTATCCACATGTGATAAGTGACATTTTATTTTCCTGACAGGAGATCAGTCTTAATTACAAGGCCATTAATTTTTTTTTGTTGTTTTAATAAGGAAATGCATTACCAAACACCTGCCAGTCTTTGGACTAAAGAGGCCAGAAGAATGGAATCAATACTCTTATAAATCAGCATGATCACCTAAATAAAAAATTTAAGACAAAGCATTCAATATATTCATAAGTACAAAACATTCAATTTGTGCTATGGGACACAGGACTCTTGGACAGCATTTGTAAAAATATGCCTGAAAGTGTAATACTAAAATTTATCATATCACACTAGGATACACTTTTAGATGCAACTGCTTAAGTTTTAAAAATTGTTTCTCTGTTGCTAAATTTCATTATAACAACACTTTTTTAAAAAACTATGAACTAGACAAAACTGTAATGTCTCTTATCTTCATATACATGGTGTATAGTACAAGCAAAAATTGATATTAAGGCATAATATGGCTTCATAGGAAAAAAGTGACCAAAAAAAATTTCATTCCGCAACAGAAGTATTTGCTGAAGAACTGCACTCAAATCAAAAATACCTGCAAAAAGACTGCAATAACACATGCAACTCTGAAAAGTATTAAATTAGCCCTACTTGTGATACAAATTGAAGATGTTAGTTGTTTTTGTCCTTTAAGAGCTGTCCATTTTGGAATTCATTATTTATTATACTTTCAATGGCAAGGAGTATGAGAAAAGATCTGTGGGACTAAACTGAAATTTTCAGCTATTTACTTCTCAATTGAAGTCAATCCTTTGCATGCAGAACTGTTTCTTTTTTTAAAAGGATTACAAATTTCTAATGCTGAACAGAAGTGCAAAGAAACTCATCTCAAATTTCAAAAGCTTCACTGAATTCCAGCCACTGAAACTGTAATTAAGTACATATCCCTTCAAAAACCAAACAATTTAACAAAAATGCAACCTTGCTCTCAACTGTTAACTTTCATTGAAATCACTGAGACAAATACAAAAAGAAAAAGAAGAACCTGGGCAAATAAAATTACCTTTTTGTGGAATAGTCAAAAAACACTATAGAACATACAGTCAGCACAACACCAGAAAATGTTTAGTGGCCTTACCCCAGGTATAAAGGTAAAGATGTTGTACTTTTGATTTTTTATGGCATTTTTGGGGTATTTTTCTTCACACTTTTCAGGACACCCAAGCCACACTGTGCGGGCCTTCAGGTCTTTCTTTCTTCGACAAATGTTTATGAGCCAATCAGAACAACTGAAAAGAGAGACAATTGTTTATTTTAAAACTAAAAATTTACTACACAAGATCACAATTTCCAAACCTGGAGCTCTTGAAGGCAAATACCTAAGAAAAACAGGTTAAAAAATGTTTGCCACATCTATATAAGCAAGCACGATGTTAACTTCTAATATTTAGGGCAATTCAGAGTACTGAACTCACCCAGACATATGCATATATAAACACTTGCACATTCTTTGCAGAAAATCCTAATACACTAATGAGAAGTTTCACCATACCCTGATACAGGTTCCAAAAATTCTAGTTAATAAGATTCTGCATGATGCCTTTTAGTCCTTTGGCTAAACTCTTTATCTTGGATTAGTAACATTCAGATTATGCTAATGATTGAACAGGAAATAAGGCTTCTGTTTGATACAATTCAAAATATTTCAGCAGCTTTGGATACAATTACCACATAATTTGCAAATCTTCAGTTTCCTCCATACCACTGCTAATGCCATACTATCAAATATTAAAAAAAGAACAAACAAAAAAACCCCTAACCAAACCTAACAAACAAAACCAGAAAACTATTCAAAACAAGCCCACGACATAAATGCAGATTGCACAATGATCTGCAGCGGAGGAACTTCAGTTCACAGAAGAAAAAAACAGCATCCTTGTCTAACCAAAGTACAAATCTACTGAAGAAGTTTAAGCCATGAGCAGTGAGATAGAGAAGAGCCCACAGCAACGCTTAAACAATTGCATTTTGGACAAGGATACAGGAATGGTGGGAAGGGGTCACAACAAGGAGGAACAAAACCTGGCAAATGGAATGATGCCTCTGAGGCTCAACAGAATATTTACTAACAGTCATAAAACAAGGAACAAACATGGAAGTGACTCAACTCACATAATGTAATCAGCTTAAGTACTTGCTAGTACTATCTACAGAGGCATAAAGACTATCCAGAGACCATTTGCAAAGAAAAGTGGGTTTGCTGTACATTGCATATTCTTGATTTACAATCTCATACATTAAAGGAGAATTTATCTGTATTTATTTGTTAATACAGTGAGGAGGTGCCTCAGTCATGTTGACAGTCTGTTTTAGGCAAGTGAATCAGGAACACTGAGCAGACAGGCCTTCTGTGCTCTTCACCTACTGCAGTTGACTGAGCTGATAACAGCAGATTTGAGCTACATCAGCTAATGAAGTTGACGTGAGAAACAATTTCTAGTGAGGTTTTTGAATATACTGGCAATATTTTTGATGCAGCAAAAAGAAAACAAATGCTAGGAAATTCTTGCAAATTTTATTCACACCAACAGGAAGAATTTGGCTGAGAACAAAAGAGAAATTTAAAATCCAATCACCTCAGCACTGTTTACCAGATTCATTCCTATAGTCAACCTATTCATATGTATTTATACACACCTGTAAGAAAACAGAAGTCACAACCAATAATGACATGTCAAGAACAATCTCTAAAATTGAACTAATTTCACTCTAAGAAGAAATTGCACTACTGCTTGAGTGCATGTCCTCTATGGACTCCTGGGGCTTTGAGCACTCTCATCCAGTGAGAGATGCCTGTGCCCATGCCAGGGAGGTTGGATTAGATGATCTTTAAAGGTTTCTTTCAACTGATATCATTCTATGATTCTATGTCTCTAATAAAATATAACTGTCAAGACATTTAGCATAAGAAAAGTAAAGGAACATATTCTTGGAACTGATGCAGTTGGAAAAATCAAAATTGCAGAGTAGCTTACATAAAACCAAAGTAATTTCAGTGAAGGTCTCTAAAGCTTTATTTAGAACTTACTGGGTAATTGACTGTTGAATATTCCATTTCTCAGACCACAAAAAAACTAGAAGAGAGAGGGGTAGATGCAAAGAGCAGATCCGAGTTCAAGGGTGTCTTGATAGATTAGAAAAACTAAAAAACTATCTGGAAGAATAGAATGCAGTTGAACAGGTATAAGTGCAACACAGTTTACAGAGAAGTAACCAACCATACAAACATAGAACCAGGAAATGCTCCAAAACCAGGTGGCAGCTCAGTTACTGCATAGGAATGTTATACACGTGCAAATCTGTTCAGTGTGGACAAGAATGCTTGTAGCAAGCCATGAATGTATTCCTTTCTCTCAGTTAGTGCTAGCATGATCTCAGTTGGCTTACAGGACCATTCTGAATACCAAATTTCAACAAACAGGCCTACTGGGAAAACAGAGACCACACACAAGAGCAAGAAAACAATTACAGGTCTAGAAAGCAGGGCAGGCTGACTACTAGACACACCAAAGAAACAGAGCTGTTCACAGAAGGCTGAGTGTGGACCTAATATGGTTTCAAGTGTGTAAGAACCTGTCGCAAAGAGGAAAGGGACCATTATTCTCTAGGTCCATCATCATTAACTAATGACAGACCTTCAATTGTAGCAAATCAATAAGCAGGGTGGGCACAACATGGACAGATATTGAGTAAACTCTTTTAATGACAGGAGTGGAGGAGACAAGGAGGCTGGAATTTCTGCAGATCTCTAAGATGTGGCTAGATCAGACATCAGTGATAGATATAATTCATTCTGCACAGGCAAGGAATCAGCTGGAAACCTCTTAAGGTCCCTTCCTAGTCTGTTTATTCACAATTACAGAATCATGAAACACAAAAAATACTGCAGGGAAGGAAGGCTGATAGTTAGCTTACGTTGCCACAATGCCTATTAAAGTGTTCTTGCATGTAGTCTACATAATCCCATGCTTATTACAAATTAATTTTGCCAAAGAATGGAATTCAAAGTTGTTGGTTCTTTTTAAGGAAAATTAAAGGTTATGCCAATAGCAAAGTTATTCACAGCAACAATAACTTTGTTATGGAAATACCACTACATCAATACTCACAAGCTGACCTTTAAAATACTTCAATTTTAAATGCTGGACTCTTAAGATTTTCTCCTGGATTCTTAAGATTTTTTCCCCAAAACTCTCACTATGGGATAGACATCAACATGCATTTTATTTTTGCTACAAAAATTAGGTGTCCTATCATCAGCTTCTCCCAGTCACTTTAAAATAGTGACAAAGAATTATTCTATCACAAAAATTGTAACAGTGTTAATTCAACTTTCAAAATTCAGCCCTGTTATTTAGTAGCATACAAACGAGAAATATTATTTCTTAAACTTGTCTTTAAAGCAAAAGAAACAGCAGTCTTTCCTTTTCATGATTCCACAATCAGTTTAATGGCTGTGAACAGATCCTGCTGCTGCCGAAATGTCCAGTACTTCCCTCCCCCCATAACAAAGGTGTGGATTCTTGCTCCTTCTCTTGTGCTGGCACAAATATTCAAGCAACTGCATGGGAAAACTAGGCCTGCAAATCAATCCAGCTGTAAACTAATGAAGAATAAAAGGGGATAATTCTCAGTTTTATCCATCTCCAAATTTTAAAAATCTAAAATAATGTTAAAATAGTTGAAACAACACAGGTGGTATGTTTGCAGCAGAAGGCAGAATGATTCCACTCAGTGCCAACTTGATAAAACTGCTCATGGCATTAAAGCTTTAAACTTAGTTTCCAGGGCAGGGATGTGGAGACAGAAGACACAGATTAGCTATATAGTGAGAAGCGTGAGGACAGATCTGTAGGAAAAAAATTTCAAGGAAAATAACTTTTCCCTGAAGAAAGTGAACTAGCATGACAGATCTGCCTACAGTCCTGTAGACAGAAATTCCCTGACAATCTTTGAAATCCAGCATTGTCCAATCAGTTTATGAATTTGAACTGCAAACAGATGGAATACTGGATTAGGCACAGTCTCTTTTGTAGAATCATTTCCTCAGACACTGAGGACTTTACTGCTAAAATTAAACATTCACCTAAAGCAACATAATTACACTGCCCTCCTTCCCACAGAGTCTCCCCTCCTTGAAACTTATTTTGCTATGGGTCAACAGACACCATCATGACCATCAGTTTAGCAAATGCCAAAAAGTACAAACACAAGAGTCATGTCTGACTTGGAAACAACTGCAATACCTTTGATAAAAGGTTTGACTGACACAGAGCTAACAGTCAAGTTTTCAGATGTGAGAAGTCACAGACGATGAAAATATTACAGGTTATGCCCAAATCAATATTGTCATGGTTCAGATGACCTTTACTACCATAGAAATAGAAATAAGTTAGATTCTGCTATTTACAGTCTCAGCAGCAATTACTGCTTTATCACAGAAAGAATACAAGGTGGACATGCTGGCCTCAGAATTCCTAATCAATTTATATTAATTAAAAAATTTAACACCTATGAAGTCTACCCAAATTTTTTGTAACTCAGATTATCACCATCCAACACATTTCTAATCTGTTCTTGAATTAACATTCTCCAATACAGAACAGTTTTTTGAGCAAGGGTATAAACCCTTTCAAGGGCTTTCTGTACCCAGTAAATTTGTATGATAAATGAGAGTAGCATTCTCAGAGCTTCAAATAGCCTAGAAACATAACATAACATGCAGCATGATTGATACACACTTCAGATTTTTCTGAACTCTTATGTAAAACCACATATAATGCTAGGGATTCAGCAATAAAAAAATATAAAGTGCATCTTTGTTTACAGATTTAAGTCTGTATTTCAAATGGCCTTGCCTAGAAAATGCAACACATGCACAGAAAGTATTTTCCTTAAGCTAGTTGCAAGCTGCGTTGTCTGTATCAACATAACAGACTGTATGTATGAAAAATAACCAAATTTACAAAAGAACTTCAAGGCATATCTATTAAATAGCATTTTACTAACCTGCTTTCTAATGTATTATTTTAATGTGGAGGAACAATAACCACTGTCTTCATATTATTTACCAATACCATATTAAAACTAAAAACAGCAACAAAAACCCACCAACCAAAAAGACTCACTACCAACAAACCAAAACCTGAAGTAATTGTTAGATAAGAACCCTTAACTTTTTCATAAATAGAGCGTATCTCTACAAGTCAAAAGCTAAAGTAAAAGTCTCAACTGACTCTGCAGCTCTAATAATAAAGGCTTTTTTTTCCCTCTTTTTTCATTACTTTTATCCTACAAGCTTAACTGCCAGTATCTTTCACAAAACAGCATTTTCATCAGAATGGAAAGATAATATAAAAGCTCTATATTGTCTGCAAGGGTCAGCTTTTCCTTATTAGGTTTTAAGTAGCAGAAACTAGTTCTGCAAAGAAAACATACTGTAATTATTGTACTCAACAGGTAGCTTCAGTAATCAGGCCAAAAGCAACACAGTGGTCATGTCATTCTCAAAAGATCAGCATTTTCCCATGCTTCTGCATAACAAATGCGTTGCAGATTAATTGAAAGCGTACAGGCCATCTTAGAGCCCAAATTAATCCGAGCATTTGATATCCCCTTCACTTCATATGGAAATGCCATTCAATGGCACCACTTTCATAGGGACAAAGTGTTTTTTGATAACAAGTGGAATGTAAATCTCATGAGAAAGAAATCAATCCAGCCCAAAGAACTCCAGAGTATTGATCTATGTGCATTATAATTTCACAAGCTTGAAGAGAATTTGTAAGTTAAAGGGGAAATGATTACAACCACAAAACAGCTGCTATATCACAAAGTTTTTCTTTTAACTGTGCTATGAAAGCAAGAAATAAGCAGTTTCTGAAGTTAAAAGTTATATTGGTTGAATTAAGTCTCCAGTTTGTTCAAAATCAAAGACAACATTTGCTTTAATTATGTTTTTCTTGCAAATGGAAAAACTCCTTAAAGAGCTGAAGATTTGCAAATAAAGTTCACACCATTCAGATCTGATCAACAAGTCTATTGTCTAAACTGAAGTTAAAAGCTGTATAAAAGATTTTTACAAAATCATTTTTCAAGTACACAGAACTTTGTCAAACCTTCCATATTTGCTTCTGCAAAGCTGGTGAAACTTTTTAGACTAAAGAGTAACAGTTTGTGATGTAGCAACAAAAATCTATAGAATATAAAATTCTAAAGCTGCAAAGTAAGAGATGGAAAACTTCCTCTCACAAAAATGAGATTAATCCTAACAATGCAAGACAGACCAAAACCCCTACTGAGTATGGGGGTTTTTGTTTGTTTGCAACATGTAAAGTGATTTTGAACACAAACACTCATGGAGAATCCAAAAGAAATCGGGGCCCCCTGAGCTTGGCTTCAGAATAATGCCTAGTCTTTTATTGTGTTCATCTTTCTGTCACAGCTTTGAGAAATCTACAATTTCATTTAAAGCACAAAAAGAAATTCTAGATGTTGAAGCAGAGATTTCACCCTCACCCAGATGCAGGTATGAGGTACTGATTTCCATAAAAATAGGGTGAAAATTTAAGTTCTGATTAACCGAACAGGTCTCAGACTGCTTTAATCTTACATTACACTTAAAAGAACCCTGTTTTTCTTCTGGAAAAAGTTTCAGTTTCTTAAACATGAATACACTAACACACACAAAAATTGTTTTCTAACATGATCCTCTCCATTTCAAGTGTGAAGGCATCAACACACAATTGTATCTCAAACCAATACTTCACACCACATAAAAACACTGTAATTAATTCTACTACACAAAGTAAATACTGCAGGTGTGTCAATGCAGTAGCTTCCAAGTTTCCTGCATGATTTTTGGTATGATTCTAGGTAACTTTATCAACTGCAAATTGGCATTTCAAAAACTCAACTATTTTGTGGGCCCCAGAAAAAATTTGTAAAGTGCTATCATAATGAGAAACCATCAGAAAGAGTAACTTACACCAATTGCACATCCCTGATTTTTATCAATTACAAAGCCTCAGCAATGCTCTCAGCCCAGATGAAATCTCCCTACTACAACGACACTCAGAAATTCTTACTCAAGAGGAGGTTTCTATCCAGCCTAACTGGACCAGTAAATAAGATACCATAGGATTCACCTCCCTTCCACATCTTTTTCCCTACTTCATTAAGCAGGCATCTGCAGTTTTCCTATGGGAGTATCCTCTGTCTCCTAATATCCAACTGAAATTTCAAGCTTCTGCTAGAATCTGATGCTCATTTTTTCATTATTTTTTCCATGAAAAAGGAAAATTATCTGCTATGATGTTCTATTTTAGAGAACACTAATGTGATTAAAATGCCTGCAGGTATAAATGCAAGACCAAATGGACTCTTTACTGTGTCCAAATATAGTTGAGGAAATCAGCAAAGCAGAAGTCATACTCCCCTAAAGCCTCTTAGTGAAGACTTTCCTTTTCACACATCTATATTAGCAGCAAAGTATGTACAGAGCATAGCAAAAAAAAAAACAAACAGAAAAAAAGAATCCATCGTGCAATTTCCTTTCTCTTTTCCTTCTCAAAAATCCATCATAAGTATGACTCAAGTAATTTAAAGAACAGGTTTGAAACTTTCTAGGCTTGAAAGCTAAGATGTACCTCTCAATTTTAAAAAGCAAGCAGGAGCATGAAATTTTGCAATCTTCAGCACTAATGACCATTTCTTGTGACATTCTCTTACAATTTTTAATTAATTCCAACATAAACTCACCTTGCAATTGCCTGTCTCTATCCAAACACTGTAAATTCCATGTCAGGGTGAAGTCTTTACTGCTCCGCCTGCCTTCATCAAACTTACAGCAATATAACCACAGTAACTAATAACCACTACTACTTACAGAGCTGAACTCACATAAAAGTATATTGTTTGAAAAGTATCTAAACTTTAAGACATGTCCAAAAGATTAACAACTTCTTTAAATACTTATAAATGTTTTTAACAGCTAAAACGTAGGTCTGTACCAGAAACACTGCTTCCAAAACCCATTAACATATACAAACACTACTTCTGTAAACTTTTTCTACCTTCCTTCCTTCTACCTTCCAAACACTTAACACCTGTAATAAAATTAATAAACCATGAGGTTTTGTTAAATCATTATATAAAACAGAAATCAACACAGATCATGTTTTTTAAAGCTTTCTAACAATTATTTCAAAAAACTGAAAGTGTACAAAC
The DNA here is from genome assembly GCF_901933205.1 of Camarhynchus parvulus. Taxonomy (NCBI): domain Eukaryota; kingdom Metazoa; phylum Chordata; class Aves; order Passeriformes; family Thraupidae; genus Camarhynchus; species Camarhynchus parvulus. The sequence goes on from NC_044572.1 coordinate 58,772,472, forward strand.
ACAGCTTTGCTTAGGTAAAACAACAGGCCTCTTAATGCACCATGAAAACCAGCTGAGAAGACTTCTCTCTAAATCTGTTCTAAAAACATCTGCCAAAGAAACATTTGCCATTTAAATTCCCTAAAAATGTTTCACTCACTTCACTTTACTCATTGTCAGATTTTATCACTCCAAATTACAGAAAATGGAAGATCCTTAATAATCCTAACAGCAGTTTCACTACTTAGAAGTTTTGTTAAAAATTCATTGGAAAATTAATATTCCAAGATATTTGCATACAGCAGAGTTTGGCACATAAAGTTTTAAGAAAGAACCAAACCACAAGAGTTAATTCCAGTTGTAATTCACTCCAAGACCATCAGTTAAATTTATATTTTAACCATTAAAGTTGAAGGGTTGATTAATCATTAGTTGGTGAATTTGCTTTTTCCTTACAGCAACATCAATAAATTTATATCTATTGTAAACTTAATGCACTAATATCCGCAAAAGTGAAAAATTTAACCCCTCTACCCTAATGTAGCTTTGAGTGAAGTGAGAACCAGGATTACATGCTAAATTATGGACCTCAGATTAATACAAGTTTAGCTCATGATCCCTCTTGCAAGTCAGCAAGGCAGACAGGAGAAGCACAACAATCATCATCAGCTCTTCAGAACTGCTTTTAACAGCTGGCAGTGTCCTTGTAAGGAAAATGCAGGCAAAAAATAAAATTCACGACAAGCAAATTATTCTGTGTTCCACACTCTGCACATATCGCACAATACAAAGTTAGCATTTATTTAATTTTTTTAAAAACTTTAATTAGAAGTAGTAGTGTGTGACAAACCTAGTGCAAAGGAACTTCCAGCCACCGCAGATAAACCATTCTAAGCCTCTTCTTCTCTGAGAAATTCTGGCTCTTGGTAAAGTATGGTAATCACTCTCATCATTTTCAAAGCCTTCTTCTGACATCATTAGTGGCATTTCATCCAAATGAGAGGACTCATCTTCCACTTGATACCTGGCAAAATGAGATAAAAGCACTACATAAATAGCCAGTACATCACTTTTTATTACTGGGAATTTCCTAAAATAACCAAGTTAATTTTTGCCTTATGGAATTTCATTAGGGAGATATTTTCATCTAAGTACCTCATGCATTTTTGTTAACACATTATCAAGATTTTAGTTAAAATTGTGTAATACAGCAGAAAGCCTGCAATCATTGTCAATCATAGTATAAATAATTCTAGGGAAATTCTTAATTTTTATATAATATGTGCATACAAAGTTGCAACTTCCTACTTTTCAAAGGATTCTTTGTAAGATTTTGTTAGGTAGAAGTTACTTTGCAAAGCTTATAGCAGACACAAGTGACTGAGTTTTCATGGAAGTACGGACTTTTTATTTCCACTGTGCTTTTTCAACCTGCTTTCCTGACGTATTTTGTGTGTGCAGGACTTTGAGCCTCACTTTCTACACCACTCATCAGAATCTTGGTTTTAATTATGAAAACATTATAGTTTAATTCTTATAATTCTATACAAAAACATTCAGTGAGCCAAGAAGATTTGCCTGTGGGATCTGATGCCTTGAGAGGCTATCTAGAACAGAGGCTAGACAGTGTTAAGGGAATAAAGTAGGTATTTATTAAAAAGGCCTTCAAAGGATACACCTTGGGCTGTACAAGAGCCTAGCCAAGGCTACATCCACCATTGATGACAGGTCACATGTTTTCACACTTTTATAAGTTTTGGTCCATTTACATATTGGAGTTAATTGCCCAGTTACAGCTTCAGGTTATGAAGTCCCATCCTCCTATGCTCCTCAATTCACTGTTGTTTACACTTTTTGGGCCTGAAGCTGCAATGGTATCCTTGGTTCCTGGGCTGGAAAAGGATTCTTTTGTCTAACTAAACTGTGAAGAGAACTTGCTAACATTTTATATGAAATTCAGAGTTATATACTAATGCAGCACAGAATCTGGAACATATGGCAGGTAAAACTTAAGGCATCAAACCCAGGGAAACATTGGACTAACAATGGTCCTTTCCTCCCCAGAAACTATTACCCATTATCTCAATTTTACACAAGTGGAATGCTTTTTAAGCTAAGACAAAACACTGGAATATTCAGTAAGAAAATTCCTCTAAGTGAATGTAAATTGACTAACTTACTCCTAACTTACTCCATACTTTTATACCTTAGGGAGGATGATTGAAAGAAGATGCACTGTTACTCAGAATTAGGAAGTTTAATTTTTATGAAACTGTATTTAAAGTCATCTCTTACAAGGTGAATCCCAGGACTGTCTCATTTTCTCCCCAGCAAGCTAATCCCAAACCATTTAAAAATAGTAATTAACAAAACTAGAAATTCATTCCCAGTATGTGACTGAGCAGATGGAGTGCATGATGCTCTGCCTAGGGATGGACGAGGAGGCAACCGAGAGCTTCTGGATTAAGAACAAAGAGAGAACAGGTAAAGGCAACATTTTAGTAGGTGTCTGCTAGAGACCACCTGAACAGGAAATGCATGCAGGTGAGGCCCTTTACAGACAGAGCAGAGCAGCTTCACATTCTCAAGCCCTGGTCTTCATGGTGAACCTCTACCACCCTTGTATCTGCTGGAGGAACAACACAAAAGGACATAGGCAATGCTGGAGGGACCTGCAGCACTTTGACAACAGCTTCCTCTTCTAATTACTCTGGAGGAGGCCCATGAGACAAGATGTCGCGCTGAACTTCATACTCACCAAGCAAGGAGGGACTCACTGGGGATGGGAAGGTCAACACAGCCTTGACTGCAGTGACCATAAAATGGTGAAGTTCAAGGCCCTGAGAGCAGGGGGGAAGGTAGCAAGCAGCTCATAACCCTGGAATTCAGAATGGATTCAGCCTTTCCAAGAAGTGCTTGAAAGAGTCCCATGGAATGAGGTCTTGGGGACAAGAGGGACCCAAAAAAGCTGGCTAGTACTCAAGGATCACCTACTCCAAATTCAAGAGATTCCGATCCAATGGGATGGCTCTGACTGGACAAACAAGGAGCTGTTCAAACCCGGGCACAAAACAGAAGTGCACAGAGAGTAGTTTTGTATTTCCCCAGGTAACCTGGGGAAATACAAAAACATTGCCCAAGTGTCCAAGGACAAAGCTAGGACAGCTATAGCCAAATGTAATTGAATCCAGCCAGGGAAGTCAGAGACAAGAAGTTTTAAGTACATAGGTGAGATAAGGAAGACTAGGGAAAATGGGATGTCATTGAATAGCACAGGGGATATAGTTACACAGGACGTGGAAAAGGCTGAGGTACTGGATGCCTTTGCTTCAGTCTTGATTAGCAATACTGACTTTCAGGAGTCCCAGGTCTCAGAGAACAGGAAAAAAGCCTAAAGCAAGGAAGGTGAGTTAAGCAAACTGAATACTAATATATATAAATATATATTTTTTCTTTTATATAGTGTAATATTGCATATATAATAAAATAATTATAATATAGAATAAAATATGTATTATATATTAGTATTATTCTATTATATATATTTGCATGTAAAAATATAAAAAAGCTTTTGGGCCCTGATGGGATGCACCCACAAGTGCTGAGGAACTTGTCAGACATCATTGCAAAGTCACTTCCAATAATCTTGGATAAATCATGTCAGTTGGGTAAGTGACTAAAGATTGGAGGAAAGCAAATGCCACTCCTCCTTTTCAAGAAGGAGGACCCAGGGAACCTGCCCTTAGCTTTCAGTCTCATCACAATCCCTGGAAGAGTGGCTCATCTTTGGAAATCTTTTCCAAAAAAGATTTAGAAAATTATGAGGAGTAGTCAGCATGGCTTCACCAAAGGGAAGTCCTACTTGACCAACCTGATAAACCCCTAAGATTGAATAGCTGACCTGGTAGATGAGGGAAGAGCAGTGGATAGTGTCTGCTTGGACTTCACTAAGGTCTTAGACACTGTCTCCTATAAAATTCTTGTAGGCAAGCTGCTGCTGCAGTAGCTGGATGAGCAAACAGTGAGATGGATTGAATTCTGTTGTAATGGCCAGGTCCAGAGGGTGGTCAGTGGCACAATGTCTAGTTGGAGGTCAGTATACTAGGTCAGTGTACCCCAGAGATCCATACTGGCTTAGTTTTGTTTAACATCTTCATTGATGATGTGGAAGATGGGGAAAAATACACCCTCAGCAAGTTTGCAGATGACACAAAACTGGAAGGAATGACAACAGGCCAGATGAACATGCCACTATCCAGTGCAAATGTGAGTGGTTGGAGAAACAGGTTGATCAGAACCTCAGGAAGCCCAGCAAGAATTACAAAATTCTTCACCTGAACAACCTCACTTATCACTACATGCTGGGGGCTAGTCCAGGGAAGGAGCCCGGCAGCAAAGAATTTGGGGATCCTGGTGGATGGCAGCACTGTGCCCTCGCTGCAAAGACAGGTACCGGGCTGCATCAGGCAAAGTGTTGCCAGCACATCAAGGGAGGAAATTCTTCCCCTCAGCTCAGCACTGAGGGAAAGTGCTGAGCTGAGGGGAAGAGACGTGGCCATGCTGAAAAGAGTCCAATGAAGGGCCATGAGGATGATGAAAGGACTGAAGCATCACTCCTACAAGGAAAGAATGAGAGAGGTGCCTTGTCTTCTCTCAGCCTGGAAAAGACAAGGCACAAGCAAGATCTTATTAATGTCTATGAACCTGAAGGGAGGTTGCAAAGATGAATGAGCCAGGCTGTCTTCAGTGGTGCCGAGTCACAGGACTAGAGGCAATGGGCTCAAACTGAAACACAGAAGGTGCCACCTCAACATCAGGAAACACTTCTAACTTGAGGATGACTGAGCACAAGCATGAACTGTCCAGGGAGATTGTGGCATCTCCATGCTCTGAGACATTTAAAACCTGTCTGGACATGATCCTGAGCAAGCAGCTGTAGGTGGCCATGCTTGAGCAGGAGGGAGTTCTGTTGACAGAGCAACACCCTGAACAGTATTGAGTCAAATACAGTCTTTTTTTTTTTTTAAGGCAATATTACAAACACAAGGGGTAAGCATGAAAAGGCTTGCATTTTTTTCAACTCACTATATATTTAATACAAAAACCTGAAACCATTTCCATTCTCCCTAGATTTTCTATGTTGAGCCTTATTGCATACAAGAATATATATTAAAGCAGTTACTAACTTTTTTGGATGCCAGGAAAGGGACGGAGGGAAGCAAGAGACTGAATATTAGATTTCTATTGGAAAGGTACACCACATACTTTACACTGGCTATATAATAAATTGGTATCAACACAGTTAAGAAGTAAACTCTAATAGGGAAAGGGAACAAAAAGCCCTAAACCCACTATTGTGTAACAAGTCTTGAGTTAGACACTCCCTCTTTTCTTTGGCAGGTGATGCCCTGATTTCTGCACTGCCTTGGAATCACTTGGCATGGAGCACCATTAAGGGATGTGTTCAGACCACATTAGAAAATATTGCATAACTAGCAGTAATAATAAACAAACATCTCCTGTACCCCATTGCAAGTCAACTGAGTATTGGAGCCTTTAGTACATTAGGCTTTGTGACAAGAAAGCTTCATCAATGTTTCAAACGGTGTAAAAGCACTGCCACACTGCAGAAAACACAACCAAAGTCTCACACTAAAATAAACTGTGCTAATATTAAAAGTTAGGAGTTTCCAGAAAGTTACGTGAAAATATGGCATGGAAAATGCTTTCGAAATTATTGCTAAGAGCATAGACTTAAAAAAAAAAAGTTTAAAACAAACATGAGAAAACTTGGTCTTCACAATGATGTTTGCAAAAAGCGGTATCTGTTGTTTAGCTTAATATGACAATCTGGAAATATATTTTCTCTTATTATTATTAATGGACATTAAGGAAAAACATTATACAAAAAATTCTCTTCACAAAACACAGCAGTTATTACAGGTTAAGATCCATATTATACCAAATTACATTGATTTCTCTCAGACTAGATCAACACTAGGTAATAAAACTACTGCGTAGTAAAAACTCAAGATATTACTTTATTCTTAGACTTCCAATAAGACAGGCCTGTGTTTAGACATACTCCTGTCCAATGCTTTTACAATATTTTCTAATTAAATTTGTAAATTACATTATCATGGTTTTAATAGAGAGCTTTATGTTGCATTGTGTTTTGCTCTTGGACATCTAATTATTAATGTATTTTAACACCACCCAGTGAGATCACAGTCTGACAGCTGAAATTGAGAGTACAAGATATCACAAAGTAACACATCCCTTTTACTTCTCTACAAAGTTAACAAGTGTCTAATTTGGAAAACAGTATCTCTTATAAACAACAGTAACACAGTAAACAGGGTAAAATCTTTCATGAAGAAACACATTAATGCAAGAGAATCATGGGAGAGATTTGATGGAGAAAAATTCACAGATATGCTTAATGTTAAAATCTATTTTGTAAATGTGGTAATATTCGCAGAATACATTGATCTTCTAATCATAATTTCTTAAAGATTTATTTACCATTATATTAAAGACAAGGGTTTTTTTTTTCCTACAATTGGTATCTACGTTTGCACTTTCAAATATGGAGCTTCACCAAGTAGTGGAGATAATGAGCATAAACACCATCATGTTTGGTAAGCCTGACTTCAAAATACAGCCTGTGAACTGGCAAGCAATTTATTCTGTTTCAAAAGCAATTTTGCTATTGTGTTGGAAAATTGTACTTCAGTATTTAAAAACAGTAAGATAATGAATAATGGATTTTTCATAACTAGGATGAGAACAAAAATCTTTGTGTCTTTGTTACCTAGTATTTTGCTGAACTTAATTGCTTGAAGTGCTGATTTTCCTTGAGTGACAAATCAATTAAGTATAATCCTAGAAACTTGTATTAAAACAGGGAAGCACTGAAAGCAACATGAATAAAGAAGCCAGAGTGGAGACATCAAAACTCTCAGCACGACTGCTACTAAATCAGGTATGAAGAAAACTATCTTGACAAAATATGGTTTCCTAAGAAAAAAGGAACATTAATATTAAACAACTTTCCACAAAATCTGACTACTATTAGAAATCTCATTGAACAGATTTAACTGAAAGTCACGTACAATAAATACTTTTAATTGAAATTTTGATATAAATATCTGCTGTGAAAATGATGCCTCAAGTCACATGCACCTACGTCATTCCACTTTGATAGCTGTTTGCCAGAGCAGATGCAGATGCAGTTTCATAGGTACCATAGCAGGTAATGGAAGACATTTTAAGTTATTCAAATCTAACTTGGCTACCTATTCAGGTCCATAATAATTTCTATGTTTTCTGCCAGCTTTCCATTACTCTAAAGGAGCAATATCCAAGGGTGCAGCAGGAAGGTGCAAGACACAGGGCAATTGTGACTGCATGCTTTTCTGGTTTTACTCACTCAACAAATGTAGAAGCAGTATTTATGAAGAGGGTTGTTTTATCTGCTTGATCAAAAGACCCAGATAGGAATATAAGCACTGTGTCAGATCCTGCATAAATATTTGTTCCTCATCATCTATCAGTTTTGCTATAGATGATCATTCACAAGAAGGAAAACAAAGCTGATGTTTTAAAGCAGTATTTCTGAAACCTAGTGAGGGAGGAAAAAGGAATACATGGTCATGAGTCTATGCATGAACTGGACCCAGGAGATGGCTGTGGGATGCAGAGTAGCATGGAAGAGAGGCTGCAGTAGAAAGTCTTGAGTAAAAAAGCTGAGAAAGACTAGCTGAGCTACTGCCACCCAATGCTGTGACCATGTTCCATCTGCTGAGAGCTGGTGATTTGGCTGAGTGGTTGCCACAGGACTCCCTCTGCTTCCCATCACAGGCACAGGACAGAGTAACCTACACAATCTGTCTCATTCATACCCTATCCTGCTCTACCTCCAACCTATGTGAACACTTTCCCAGTCTGAGGATAAAGGAGGAATCTGCCAAATTGTAGAGAAGCATCAGTAGAAAAAAAATGAAGAAAGTGACAGGCATTTCCATATGAAGAGCAAACTTGTTTCTTAAAGGATGAACCACCAAATCAACAACTGCTGCAGACTACCTGTATCACTGACAAAACTGTCCAGATCACATCCTCTAATGAAGAAAAAATTCCCAGGAAACTGCAGCTGCATAGATTTTATTTAGCAAGGCACATTCATTCATAACCATGTTTATAACTAAACAATGTAGTTTCATGTAACCCTTCTTAAACAAATAACCAGTGTATCCATAAAACAAATTGCTTTGCTAGAAAGTTACCCAAGAAAAATCAAGTTACAAATAATTATTTTCCTCAAATATTACCCTTTATTTCTAAGAGTTAAAATTTACATTTTTCCTCTAATTTCAAACACCTCTATGCTTCAGACAGCAGTAAATTCTGTTAAACTACAAAGCAATCATGCTGCTCCTAGATTACAAGAGAAGTTGAAAATAGAAAACTCTTCTACAGCTAAATGCATGAAATTTAAAGAATTTTCTTTGACCTCTTCCCAAAAAACACAGAAAAGGTATTTCTAAAGTTTTTAAGATTGATTAGAACTTGCTGCTCTATGTTCGTATTCAGCTTCAGCTGTGCCTCTAATGCAAGTATAACATCCTAATCAGTGTTTCTTGGGAATCTCTGAACACAGGTCCTGACCTGAAAAAAAAAATCAGACACACAAAATACGGCTACTACAAATTTTTATGGAGTAACCACAGTTAATACTAACAGCTTTTAAGGATGCTGGATATTTGTAGAGCAGAACATTTACATCCAGGATCTTTAAAAAACAGTACAATATTCTTGCCATAGTGCATGTTTATCCACTGAACAACAAAATATAAGGAAAAAGTACTTCTACTGCATGCAGGCAAGTTTATTACTGTGTCACCGAGATGAGTAAGACCAAACTCTGCAATAAGACCAAATAAATCATTGCCTCCCTGCCCCAAATGATACAGAGAGATAATACAGAAGACCACAAGGCAGTATTGTTGAACTACTACTGCAAAAAAATTTAACAACAACAACCAACCAACCAAGAAACAACAACAAAAAAATCCCACCACAAAACCAAACAAACAAAAAACCAAACTAAACAAACAAAAAACCCCAAACAAACCAAAAGCTGGTATCTTCAGCCTTGCAGAACTAAGGGAAAACCCCTTACATCTGTTCAGATAAAGGTTTACAAGCATAATAGAAACTTATTACCACAGCAGCTCCCTTTCATCAGTAGCTTTTAAAAAATTGCTTTAAACAGATACCAAAACAACAGGTTCCACCAGAGAAAAATCAAATATTCTGAATGCTATTTGCCTTCTCTTTCTCCTACATCACACTTTCTTACTAGAACAACATACAGAAGAAGCAAATTGAGGAGACATGTAATGGAGCCACCATGATAAAAGGCACCCATCTTTATTACCCCTTGCTCACCTTACAAAGCGCTATGCATACCTTAACACAAGATCTTTTTCAACCCATGACAAGATGAGTGAGTCTCTGTATTTAACAAATAGATACCAGAAATACCTAAGTACACAGTAGGACCTCAGGAAACATCATCTACATTCAGCAGAACCCTTTTTTAATTAGTAGGGTATGTCATTGATCAGAACAACAGGGCCATTTTATCACTGTCACTGGGTATTGTTATTGACATTGTAGCCCAATCAATTGTTTTCTCTCCCTCTTCTTAGCAATCCAAATGCCTGCCCAAGCAATACAAATCACTGCATTTAGATACTATAGGTACAAACCAGGAAGGCATGCAAAAATAATAGCTTAAACATGCAGTCACTTGTGCTTATGCAAACAATAGTTACACCTGTAATAGTTGTTTGAAGTTCTCAAATTTTTTTTCTGCCCAATGATTAAAACACTTCAGATCAGGATAGTTACTGTAAGAATAACTGTGCCAAAAATTATGACTTTCTGTAAACCTATCTTGGTATGAAAGACCACTACTAGTGAACAGAAAAACATAAAGACAACATTTTCCAAATGCACAGTTTACATAATGTCAAATTAAAGAACAGCAATTAAAAATCACTTTTTTACTAAAATCACCTAAGGGTTCATATGTCATCTAAATTTGTGTCTGCAGATAAAATATGGCACCAATGAAAGTCTTATTGTTTGTAAAATTATTTTACAGTTGCTAATGTGAACAACTTTATATGCATGTCATATGGTTACCTGCATCATTAAATCATTAAACTTTGCTCTGAGAAGTAAAAGCCCCAGAACCTAACAATGGCAACACACGCTGCATAAAAAGTCTGAAAATATTCACATATGGTGAGACTATTTTTCAAAACTTATACATCAAACTCCTTGGACCTTTGCTCCAGGCAGAAGTTTCAGAATCTGCACCTATCCTAAATAAGGTGTCAGTCCCAACCAGCAGGATTAACCTATAAATACAGTCTTTAGCAGGGGAAAAAAAAAAACAAACCCAAAAAAAACCCCAAACCCAAAAAACCAACCAACCAACCAACCAAGCAAAAAACTCCCCCACAAAAAACAAACCCAAAAAAGTCCAGGAATGGGAATACATGAACTACTCCTTTTTCTAAAAACTAGAGAACTAGTTTCTCCATAACTTGAGATCTTGAAAACAGACCCAACTCAACCACTGTTACACAAATACAGCATCCCAAGTACAAAGCTGCCACACAAACAACCTTGTTGGAAGAATCAGAATGCAGAGATGGGATCTAAGACTAAGCCTAAAAGTCACTAAGTGACATAGTTCCAAATGACAGGGATGAATCTCTGTCCAAAACCACAATCCAGGAAAGGCTAATAAACAAAGGGCAGTATGTCCCTGCAAGACAGTGACATCAATGTTGAATGTTTTTTTATGAAAAAGAGACAAACACTTTGAATTTCTGGTCAAGTCTATAAAAAAGGGAGGGGTGAGAGCTCTCCTGGAAAAGAACAAAGGATATACATGATTGATCCACTTTGCAAGAATGGCATGAAAGTACAGACAACTCTCCTAAGGACTATTCTAGAGATTTCTTTATACAGCATTTGATCCTTTCCTCCTTATGAGAAAACAGAAGACAGAGGTGTATTGTAATGAATATATATATTCAAATACATCAGCATAACATACAGCTGTGTAATTTAATGTGTTCTCATCCCCAATACACTACAACATCTACATATCAGCACCTGTAGCCTGAAACACTTCCCAGGAATACCATATTTAGTTGTTCAAGATTCATGACATTTCTAGCAAGTATCAGAGCAACCTGCAACATTTGCAGCTTTTGGCATCACAGTAACTACTGACACATCTCACTTTGAGTTGCTACCTCCAGCAAAGATTTCTGTCCTGCAGAGACAGAAGACTCATCAGTAACTGTGCATCCATTTTGCTGCCATTTCTGCTTGCTTGTCACAGAATAAAGGAAGTACCACAAGAACCAGGATGACGTTAGGAGTTTTATCCACAAGGAAGTGCAGGTGTGTCAGTACACATATGGAGAATTAATAAGCAGTATCCACTCTCACAGCTGCTTAACTTCCAGGAGTTTCTGTGATCATGTCCAGAGTTGCAGAATGAATAGCATTAACAATGCTATTTCTACAAAAAAAAAACAAAAACAAAAAACAAAACAAAAAAAACCCCAACAAACAAACAAAAAACCCCACTAACAAAACAACAAAACCATAGCATAGATATTTATAGTTTCTGGATTTAACATGTTATTGCTTCTGGTCAAACAACAGATGTTGGAAGAAGTTACTGTCACTTTGCAAAAGCAGTTTTAAAACACAGATGTTCAAAAGTAAATTCAGTTCCATCTTTGGAATTTTTTATCACAGAAACTATATTAAAATTCAAATTAATGCCAATATTGTTATTCATTCAGCCTCATCCATAATTTTCAAGCTCATTTTCAGGATGAAATATGTAAAGCCATTCAATTAACAGGTGTGTTGGGGAGAAGATGAAATTGAAACCTGTATAACTCTGCCCAGATACTGTAAGAACTTTTGTTCTAAACATTCAGAAATACCCAGGGGAGGAGATTCATACAAACTAGCAGCATTTCACAAAACTGTACAAAGTACCAAATATCACTGCATATAGCCCATTTAATGGGTAAACTCCACTAATATGTATTAATATTTGGGGGAGTTGAACAAGTATGGACAAGTATATGAACAAGTATTTTGAAAGGATTTCCAGACCTGCACTTATAGCAATATAAGTCATGAAGTTTCTGTGAACAGCAGCCTACAGGAGATGTTAGGTCCTAAAAGCTCTGATTGTTACATGGCCTCACTAAATAATATTTTTTGTTATTTGGAGACATTATTCTTAGTTATTACACATGAAATATCAAAACCTACTGGAATACAAAGAATAACATCTAGACTGTGAAAATCACATTGTCATTTAGAATAAGGACACAATTCTAACAAACAACTGAAAGGCAGCAGGAAAAAAAAGGTATTTTAACAAAGTTCATATCAGACTGTCAGAAATGAAAAATTCCACAGCATTACAGTACCTGCCCTATTATCTATTGACATTTTTATCTCTTTTTTGGTGTTTCAATGTGGAACCTAACCAAACACCCTGAGAAATCATAACCATAAGGACTACAAGATCGCTGGGAATAGCTATCATTCAAATCAAAGGCACTAGAAGAGTATTACTACATCAAAAAAAATTTTTTTTTGCATACTACAAAAACTGGTTTGAGATTTGTAAGTATCAGCAAACCATGTGAATTTTCATTGAACTTAAGTTCTGCAGACTTTCATTCCCTTTTGTCAGGAACAGATTTTTTTCTATTATACATACTTCACATTAAATAAGCTACAGTTCACAAATTGTTAAACAACAAGTATTCTACATTTACCTGCACAAAAGACACATTATCCTATTACTTGGTTCGTTTTTCCTTCTTGTGCAAGTTTCTTATTCGCTAATGACATAAAAGAACTCCAAAATAGCAGTATAGTCAGTTGCCTCAAAAAAGAGTTGCTCCATCAGTGGCAAACAGCGGAGACAAGCAACAGCAGTTGATGTGTTCCACAACTTGCCCTACAACAACCACTTAATATATCCAGTTGTGCCATTCATAAATACACTGCTGTGGCCCACACCATGAATGAGGACCCAAGGCATTTCCTTCCAGTGGCTGGGTATCTTTCATGACACCTTTATGAATATCTGGAGTGCAAGTGAATTTATGTCACATAAGGGAGAGCTGGAAAGACGTGATTTTCTGGTACCAGCCCAGGAGTCCCAACACCTCTTACCTCAGCCCTATTAGGCCAAATACAATCATGCACTGACAGCACCAAGCATAGAACACCTGAATAAACCAGGTATTTTGTTTATGGCTAAATGATAGTTTACTACTGTTTAGTTCCTTATCAGCTTCAAAATTCCACCAGTCTTCTTGTTTTCCTGCCGCCAACCTCACATGACAGCACAGTCAACTTCCCTCCTGTGGTCAGTAGTTGATTACTCTGTGGTTGATGATGACAAATACAAGTCAAACAGATGAGAATAAGCCTCACTGCACATTTAAGGTGAACCTGAATGTTCTCTGGTCCTCTCTCTCCCTCACCATGTAAACAAAAAGCAGCAATTATTTTCCTGTAGATAATAACCTTCAAGCTGAAGTACAAGGTGCTGAAACAAGTGCTGAACCAATCAGTTTTTTCCCCCAAGCCTTTTTACAACTATGCAAATTGGATATACTAAACAATAGCAAGGATTTTTCAATTTCATTTTAAGGTGAACAACTTCTTCCTCCAAGATAGATTTCCCTGACTGTTAACAGCAACACATGAACAGTTCTCTGTCCATCTGAGGTAGGGAAAGATGAGAGAAAATGTAAAAACTGAATTTCTACTGCAAAAGTAATAAGTTTTGCTTAAACATCAGAAATAAAAGCAGAACAGGATGCATGGGTTCATTGAACCATAGGTAATATTTAATATGTATTTTAAATATTTTTAACAGGCCTTAACACATACAGTATGAATATATAAAAATACATAATCTTCTCATGTTTATTTATATATAAAGTACATTGCAGGACATTTAATGATTCTTAGCTGGCTACAATTTTATACAGAAGTGTGCATATTATTGAAGTTTCTTTAGGTATGTATGGGAAAACATACTCCAGCTTTAAAATATGCACTATCAGTCTGTCTAAATAAATCTCAAAAGCACAACGTGCACTACAGACAAACAGTGAGTGTGACAAACAATGAGTATGATAATCTTTGTCCTCACTGCAAAGTGAGCTACAGCAACACTGGCAAAGACTCCTACAGACTGCTTAGCTCAAGCAAAAGAAGTCATTCTACAAATTAGATGCAAGGCCAGTAAAGGTTAGCAACTGATGAGTTGTATTAACTGATGTTGCACAGCAGCAGGACAATTAACTGGAGTTAAAAACACTACCACACTAAAGTTAAGGATGTGTGTATAAGACTTCCAAGATACTGTAAATCCTTCACTGAAAAAATAAATCACACCAAGTCAAAAAATCTTGAAGGTCCAGAAACAACAGCACTGGATTAAACCCAACATGCCAACTCCAGTATGTTTTAATAGGTGTTTGTTTCTAGACATCTTCAAAGATATGTATTACACCCTTTTAGGCAAAATCCTCAAGCATACATGCACATGATAGGTTTCTGCATATCAGAGACCTCAGTTACTTCACTTCAACACTCTCATAAGTATCTGACATCAGGACCTTTGCTGCAGTTTCCACAGGAATGCAAGGCTTCTTCAGAGTCTGTGCTGAAGATAAAGATTAGAAAAGCAGGATGAATCATTCATAAAGACATAGAAGCTGTAGTTCAATTACAAGCTTAGAGCCACAAGACTTACAAGTTGTAATTCCACTATTTGCACTGCTGTATTTCCCCTTTGACTCTACACAAGACAGCTGTGGTAGACTCCACACAAGTGTTCCCATGTTTTTATTGCAGGTCCATAGGAAACTTTCCAGAGGTGCTCTCACAAATCCAAGGTAAGGTATTCTTGAAGGAGAATGACCAACTTACTCAACTCACATTAAGAAAAATAAAACCAATAAAGTGAATGAAGAGGCTGGTGTAAGTATTCTGATTCTCAGAGCTCAGATAAGCAATTCATTAATCAGGTGATCAAAAATGAAGAAACAATAAATGAGCCTGTCAATTTTTAAAGCTTTTATATACCTACAAGAAGCTGCACAAAAGTAACTAAAAACATAGATAATCACTTTTGTGGAGGAACAATATGTTAAATACACAGATTATAAAAGACCCTAACTCTGAAAGATGTCATCTAAACTGGAAGGAATGTAATCCACAATCTTTGGAGGGCAATGTTGATCAAAGACAGAGGGCAAGAGGCAAATCTGTAATGAGTTTGTAGTTCCTTGCTAGTTCCTACAGTTTGCCAAATCTGCGTATAAAGCCACAATTAAACAGTTTGTCTAAAGAATGACACCTGCACACATACCTTCAATTAACCTGTGTAACCATCTGACTTATGGACTCAAGCCATCCCATCCACAGCATCACCACAACACTCCTGGTTAACCTACAACAGAACTCCCAGTACCTTTGATAGTCTGGACTAAATTTTTGCCTACCAAATCTTCCTCTTTATTCCCAATTCCCAATTTGCTACAGAGAAGCAAATTTCAGTGAGAGCATTCTCTGATTCAATCCTCTAAGGAATAGTGTTAATGATGATGACACTGCCCTACCTCAGGACAGAGGACAAACCTACAACAAGTTGTCAGACATTCAAGTATTAGTGAGATGGGGAAGGCTAATACTATGGCAGACTGTCCTACAAACTTGTGAATGTTCATAAAAAAACCCTTTATCTAGTTTAAGAATCAAGACAACATAATGTAAGCCTAACCTATTTTGCACAGCTTTAAACTACCTTTTTTGTTGGTTATCGCATCCAGACAAAGAAGTAAATACATTTAATTCATTATGAAACAGATTTATTACATTTTATTCATTATGAAACAGATTTATCACTGTATTTGCACTAGAAAAGAGCACCAACTACTCTGTTCTTAGCAAGTCCATTTGCTTCATATCCTACAACTGCTCCCTCCAGTGCTTCTACCCACAGACAATGCTCTACAAGAACCAAAAGAGGAAAGAAACCTGTAATTAGTAAGTACAATCACATAATCCACTGTAAGAGTGCTATCCAATGGAGATACCAAAATTATGGAGCAGAGTTTTTCCACGCTCACAATAGCATACCTAGAAATTATTCAAAATAATGGGAAGCAAAACAACATTCAATTTTTGGCTGGAAACAATTTGATGGCAGATCTTTAAACTGTCTTCTCGAAATTGTTTAAGCCCAATAGTGTATCTTTGAAGGAATTTGAAACTATTTTAATGGCCACACTCAGGAATGGCGTCCGTGCTAGCAACCAACAACTAGCTCACAACATATTTACTAAGGACGCCCAAACAAGCCCCCCGCCGCGAGCATCCCTCTCCTCAATGAACTCCTGCCCAGGGACCCGAGTTGCGCGGAGTTGCGGGCGGCGGGGCCGGGCGAGCGAAGGCCGCACCCGCGGGCGCGGGGCTGGCGCCGGGAGCAGCCGGGCCGAGAGCGCCCGGAGCATCCTCCCGCCGCCACCGCAGCCCGTCCTGGCCCCAGCCCCGTCGCCGGGACACAGCGGCCCGGGAGAGGCGGCCACCGCCGCGGAGGCCTGCGGGAGCCGACGACTGCCAACACCCCCCTCCGCCATCCGCGGCGGGGCCGCCGCCCCTTCCCGCCCTCCCCGCGGAGCGGACGGGCGGTCCCGGAGCCCCGCAGGGCAAGCGGGACTGGGCGAGGGGCGCACGCCGCCCCGCCCGCAGCTGGGGACAGGGGAAGGAGAGGGGAAGGAGGGGGGCAGCGGCCGCCGCGCCGGCCCCGCCCGTACCTGCTGTGCCTCTGCGCCGCGGCGGCGCTGCTGTAATAGGCCACCCTGCGCTGGGCGCTGCGCGGCACCGGGCGCAGCGGGATCTGGTCCGCCATCTTGGGGGCGCCCCCCCGCCGCCCAGCCGGGCGCCGCCCGGGCCCTCCTGACGTCACGGCCACGCCGGTGACATCGGGAGGGGCGGGGCGGGGGCTCGAGGTAAACACGGGGCGGGCGGCGCGCGGGCGGCGCGCGGGGCCGGCGGAGCTTGGGGCCCTCAGGGAGCTGCAGTGCGGGAAGGGCGGGCGAGAGGGAGCCGCGTTCTGCTCCTTGCTGCCCGGCTGTAGGACACAGCTGGTGCACAGGAAGTTCCACCTGAACATGAGGAAGAACTTCTTTCCTATGCGGTTGCTCAGAAAGGCTGTGGAGTCTCCCGTGATGGAGATACTGAAGCGCCGTCTGGACGCAGTGCTGTGCCCTGGGCGGTCCTGCTTGGACAGGGAGATTGGACCCTGTGGTCCCTTCCAACCTGAGCCGTTCTGTGTTCCCGTAATTATTCAGCTTCTGAGGTTCCATGCCTGCCAGTGGTGGTTTCCTGCCATTAAACAGAGACAAGTATTGCCACGTGGAAGTGGACGTTCTGTATGTTAGGGATAATGAATCAGTCTGTGTTACCTCACAGGGCTGATATACAAGTCACCACCAGCAAAAGCTGTTTTGAAAGATGTATGTGTTCATAGACCTACTGTAGAATGTTATCTGTTGATATTCCTCTGAAATCAGATGCTGTGGGGGAGCAAAAGGCCTAACACCGTTACAAATACAGAAGACTTTCCACAGCAGGAGAAGGTTATTTTCTTTTTTTCCTCAATGCTTGTTGCTAAATGCAGTTTGTTTTTATGACCCAGGCACTTTGGACTGAAGTGTTGCTGTTCCCTGAGCTGTACCTTTGCCAAAGGGAAGATGGTCATTGTGGAGGCACCACAACACACAGCTTACAATGAAGGATGCTCCTATCTGCTGGAGTGAAGGTTGTGGAGCACTGGCAGTGCTTTCCAAGTGCAAATTTCTGAGCAGAATTTTGACTTTAAATGTACTATCTGGATTCTGAACTCACTGACAGATACAGAACTCTTGAAGTTGAACCAGGAGATGGGAACAACAGTTACACAGAAAGCACAAGGCTTCTATAGGAATAGAAAGGAAAAATATGCTGGGCATGTGACAGGACTTTGCTGGGTATTCGAAGGGTTGCACGTGGAAATGCCAGAAAGGAGAAAGATATTTATTTAGCTTTTTAACTTTCTTAATCCTTATAATGTTCTTGGTATTAGAATCAGAATCAGTTCACCAGTAGAATCACAGAATTGTAATTCATATTGAAAGAGATGTCCAGACATCACCTAGACCAAGACCTTACATTTAATATCAGGTTGTTCATGGCCATGTGCAGTGGAGTATTGAACACCTCCAAGGACAGCACAGTGTTTCCATAACTTCTCCGGGCTACCTGTCACAGTCTTTATCCTGTGATAAACAAATTGCTAATAAGTACTCAAAACTTCCCGTGTTCCAACTTGGGAAACACAAGATCAGCCAAAACCATCCATCTTTGAGAAAAGTCTGGCTGCCATCTTCTTGGTACTGTGCCATTAAGTAGTCTTATTCAGCCACAAAGTTTCTTCTTAACTTTTTCTACTCTAAGCTATGCAGGCTGAGCTTTCAACCTCTCCTTATACATCATGTTCCCCAGCCCCTTCACCATCTTAGTCACCTTTTCATAGACTCACTTCAGAATGACAATGAGCTTCTGTAATGAGAAGACCAAAACTGGACATGGTAACCCAGATAAGATCATACAAGTACCAGACAGAAGAGAAAGGTCACTTCCCTCTTGTAGGTGCTGGCTGCACAATTAGTAATTATGCCCAGGCTGTGGCTGGGTGACTCTGCTCAAGGGTATGCTACTGTTGTATCCACTTTTTATGTGTTTTACGTTTATGTGTTTTATGTTTATGGCAGTTTATGGAGTGTGTGTGGTATTACCTGTCTCCTGCCTGCTCTGCCATGATGTACATGCTGGAATAAGCAAACATAGCCTGGAAAACTTTCAGGGTAACAACTATGCCAGTCCCAGGTGCTTTCATGGCTGTTGTTACTGCCGTTCTGCACATTTCACAGCTTTAAAATGTTAAACATTAATATTAATAACTATATATTCAGAATTCTCACATGGCTAAGTAAGTTACTGCAGATCACTGAGGCCACAAGAATTTAAGCTATTACTTCCAGTTTATTAATTGATTCTAGCCCATGGCAGAGCAATTTTTGAACTGAACAGAAAGCACTTCATTCGCAAGTTAGTAGCCTAAGATTAATCTTCTTGTCTGTGCAGAACTTTGGTTCTGGTTATTTGGTTATATTTCTGGATATTTAGCAGGTTGTTTGGCCTGTAACTACCTCTAATGTTAGTAAATTTTGTGCATGTGTTTGTAAATTCCATATGTATAGACAAATAAGTGATCGAGGATGTGTAAGGAAAGGTTTATTATTGTCAGACTTGTAAAGGCCCCAGCATGAGACAATCATTAGGAATGATAAATATCTTCAGAGTCTTCATTTCTTACTGAGTCTCATGTAGTCCATAAAGCATTATTTTATTTATTATTACTTTAAGGTTTCAAGAAAGAAATACTTCTCTGTTGCCTGTGTACAGAGAAGAGTTTGACCAGAAAACCTTCTAAGAAGAGAAAAATTAGTTTTTTAGTGTGCCAATGGCCAAGAGAATGACAAAATAATTTTAAATACATGCTGTTTTGATTACTTCAAATATATGTTTAAAGCTTCTTAAGACAATTGCTGGAAATCTATCATGATTTCACCTTCTTGATCACTCTAATTGTCTTTTTGCATCACTCTTTTCATAAAATGGTAGAAGCTCTTAAGTGCAGGATCCTTGATTTTTTGGCATGTATTATCATTCAGTTTTGCCTCTAGATTATGATGTGATCCTGTCTTTTGTTTTTTAAAGAAAATTCTAAACATTTATATAAAAGTTTTCACCATGCAGAATTGACAATTTGGCATATGATATGTGATAACTTTTCAAGTTGCCTTTAGAAAATGTCCCTGCATTTTGAAAATATATTTCCTTTCTTATTTAGCAATACTGAAAGGTCATTGAATAAACTTGCTTTTGGTCCAGATTTTAGTATTCAGGTGTTTCAGGCAGATGTTATTGTTTTTAATTAAAAAAATCTTTTCATTTTAGGAATTAATTTCAATCTTAGTATTATAATATTTATTTCAATACTTGGCTAAGTAACATTTGTCGCTTAAATATCATGATATCATACATTCCTGATAATAAGTAAATATAGCACCACTCTGAAATAAACTTTCTGTATCATCCTTTCTGTGCTTCTTTTTTGCATAAATTTTGCATTTCTAATAAGTGGCAGAGATCCAGAACCTATGATTTATGGATCTTGTGAACTCTTGGTTTGACTAGGAATGAGCTGGCATGGAAACTGTTTTGCATTTGTTGCATGTATCTGCTACAGGTGCAGAAGCTATCTGTAACGAGTTCTGCGTGATATCCCCAGAGGGCATTTAATAATAATTTATACTTCTGTTGCCATTCTACTTCTGCTGTAAATGTTCAAGGTTAACTGCTCCCTCCCTTCTAATCCTGATTATGTATCCAGTCTGGGCTAGGGTAACAGGGGAAATGAAAGGCAGTTTGAAGCTAATTCATTCTTTGCTATCCTTCTCAAAGCCAAATTATAAAATCATTTATACTGAAGTAAATCTGTGGAAATGATACAAAAATCATTGGATATAAAACAAAAGAAAAAATGTCAGTAAGCCTCATGTAATGTTACAGGTACAAAATTAACATTACTTATATAGTAGGTATTTTGTCACCTTATCCTTCAAACCTCCATGTATTTCTCTTTAGATTGTGTAACTTTTTACATCAGTGGTGAACCAGCCTGGTTCACCAATTTTTCACCTGTCCTCAAATTTTCATCAAAGTGTAAATTGGTCCAAAACACTTGGTGGCTTAAAAAAAATCACTAGCAAGACCTAAGCACACCAACACAGAAAGAATATGGTTTTGTTTATAGGAAGAGCTAAGGGCAATGCTACACCAAATAAATTCTTACACTGTCAGAGAAAGGGAGCAAAACAAATATTAAATAGAAGGAGCTAAACCAGCTGCAGTTATCAGTTTTAATAATGCTAATGGCTGTGCCTTTGCATCTTCAATGCATTACTGTAGGATGTAACAAAATATCTTGCTCTGGGAGAGAACAAAAGGGGAGACACTGTTTTCTCTGAAAGGATCCTTGTTTTAAAAGACCTCTTCAGAAAATGAAGCCTCATGCAATTCACTTATACGCCAAAATAAATGAGTTTAAAAACAGCAAAAAGAAGTAAAAATAATAATCTAAAATATTACTATACTATAAAAATGCTGAAAACAAAGCACTGCTCACATATTAAAAAATATTATTGTCTACATAGCTAGAAGAAAATTCTATTTCTACGCATTTTATTTTTAATATTCACAACATACAGTGTTTGTCAATTAATTGCACTCCCAGCTGTTACATTTCTTTCACAACTTCTTTCAAGGTATTCTCTTAGGTAAATACCAACTCTCTGCAGCCCTGCAGGATTTATGGACTGCGAAATCTCTATTCTTCCTTTTATAGTCTATCCTTACCAAGCTATGCATCCCTCAGCGTTGGCTTCAGTCCTGTGTCACCGTCACCTGTGTTCCACCAAGTCAGACATTCAGAATAAAATGCAAGCAATATCTTCTCCAATTACATAAGAAAAATAAGGTATTTTGGATCTTGCTAGATGTGTGTCTTCTAGACAGTAACGAGCCTGGCTGATAGGGCATTTTCTCCAATTTGTTTGGCAGTGCTTGAGGCAGAAAAAGTGCAAATCCTAGAGTATTTAAATAAAATTGGTTTAAAAACAGATGAACTTTGGTGACTTCTGATATAAATATCTGTCATGCTTTCACTTAAGATATTAAGTGTTGATTGTGAATAAACAAAAGGAGAAACTTGTAATACAATGTTCATTATTTTACTGCATTTTCACAATGACCCTTCACTGACAATCATCAAGTAATTTTGCACAGTATCTCTCCAGTTAAGTTAACCTCTGACTTAAACATTACTTTAATATACATTTCAGAATCCCATGCCTTTGAATTTCTAGTTAGCTTCTGAGGTATTCTTTCTAATGCTCTTAGTGTATGTAAATTCAGTGCTAGATTTCTATTTCTAATTGGAGGATAAAAGCCCTATGGACTCAAAACTCTTGAGCTGTATTACCAACTTCTGATCTCTTAAAATGAGAGGATATCCAATAAAATATTCCCATGATCTGCTGTGCAAAATTAACAGCAAAGCACACCAGTACTTTCAAAGGACCCTTTATTCTTTTTGAGTTTTCTCAGTAGGTTAATTTCTTCAAATTCCATGCTGTTGATATTTCAAATAAATAAATACAGCTGTTTTAACTACTTCTTGAAACTGAAAGAAAATATACCCATGGATTAATTACAAATTTTTTGTTGTTTCAGGGATTCTGAAAAGGGCATGGAAGGACAAACAAGGCCCAAGTGTAAACTCAAGTATCCAGTTGTGGTTGCTAGTATCATACCTGCTTGGATCTGATTTCCTTTTGCAGTTTCTGATACAACAGTGACCAAAAGCTTTACATGGGGTTAGGGAGTCTTTATTCTGGGAGCTATACAGAAGTAGATGAAGAAAAAGTTCCCAGATGCTAAGTGAAACAATACTTAGTGTCTTGTAAAGCATATCCTTCAAAAGTCTGAAATTACTTGAAATCTCCTCTTTCTCTGATATCTCCCTATGTCTGTCCCAGCCATGACCTTAGGATAATAGTAAAAAAAAAAATTGTATTTGCCTCAGACTTGCTACTGAAACCTGTTTTTCCTCAGATATTTTAGCTAGTCAGATCTGTTTTCTGCTAAAACCTAAACATCTTCTTTCTATACTGATTTCACTCCAAGCAGCAACTTGAACCTTACAGATTTTTCTTGTATCTCCTATCCATATAAGAAATGTTATTTTCACAGAATCACAGAGTAATCAAGGTTGGAAGAGATCATCTAGTCTGTCAGCCCAACACCACCATATTCACTCCTAATTCATATTCCCAGGTGCTACATCCAGACAGCTCTTGAACACTTCCAGAGACGGTGACTCCACCACCTCCCTGGGCAAATTATTCCAGAGACTAATCACACTTTCAGTGAAACCTTTTTTTTCTGATATCTAATCTGAACTTCCCCTGGCACAACTGAGGGCCATTTCCTCTTGTCCTTCCACCTGAGACGTGACAGAGGAGGCCAAGCCCCACTTCACTACAGCCTCCTTCCAGGCAGTTGTAGAGAGTGAGAAGGCCTCCCCTGACCCTCCTATTCTCCAGGCTGAGCACTCCCAGCTCCCTAGCCACTCCTTATAGGATGAACTCCAGACCCTTTCCCAGCTCCATTGCCCTTCTCTGGACACACTTCAGCACTTCAATGTCCTTCTTGCAGTGAGAGGCCCAGAACTGGACACAGGATTTGAGGTGTGGCCCCACCATGTCCTTCCTCTACCTTCTTCCCCAGTACTGCCCTGAGCAGCAATCTGTTCCCACTCAACTCATTATTTGTCACTGAGAGATTACTTCCCGTTATAATCATCAAATAATTCCAGTGGGTTTTGTCTACTATAATTTGCAAACATTTTCTCCCATTCCCCGGGGAATTTCCCATAAATAAAAAAAAAACCCTCATTGCTTCTTTTCAGAACTAGGAAGGGTAAGCTTTCTTCTACAAAGCAAACTGAAACCAGGGTTGCCCTCAATAATACTGAATAAAGAAAATCAATTTTGTCTCCAAAGTACTAGGATAAAGACCAATCACTCTACAAATGTTAGTTACCTGCAACTTCCAATATCCTTATCTGATTATAACTTATCTAAATCTGGGAGAACTGGTAGCCAAACACGGTGGTTTTTGAAAGTAGATAACATTGTTGTGGAGAGGCTTTAAGCTGAAAAGAAATATATACTTCATATAGCAGAGTAAATAGGTTAGCCACAAAAATTGACTGTGACTGTATAAATTGTTAGTCCATTGTTTAAAAATAATACCTAAGGTCTGAAATACATTTAGATTGAAGTTGCCAGGATTTAATTTCTTGGATTACAGAGGTGTGGAGTCATAACCCGTTATGTTAGTGAAAATAATTATATAACAAAAAGTATAGGTGTAACAACCCAACAGACAAAACCTGATTGAAACAAGCAGCAAAGGAATGAACAGCATGAAATTGTTTTGCAGATTGTATGTACAACTCTCAGGATGCCAGGACAGTCAGCTATGGCTTGTCATTTTTCAGTCTTCTGGTAAAAAGAGATTTTTCTAACCCCTAAGTAAATTTTCTGTGAAAGGAATCTAAAGGAGTCCACGTCTTTATATAGACTTCAGGGAAATTGAATTAATTCATTTTTGAAGGCTAAAAAGAAATGAAAGAGGGAGAGAGATATGCATTGCACCTTTGAGTTAGAAGGCTGTTGGCAAGAGGAAAGCAGGGTAAGAGTCAGGAAAGAAGCTCTTCAGAAAAGTGGGAATCCTAGGGAATTGTTCTTCTCTCATACATTTCCTGCTTAAAAAAGAAGAAAAGCCATACTCTCTTCCATGAATTCCATCGATGTCACAAGACAGGATATTTTCTCTTGTTGCTGAAAATAGACTTTTTGGGAGGGATTATATGCTCTTTTTTCCCTATCCTATTGGGGTTTTTTGTGGCTTTATTTTTTCTCATTTAAAACAAGGAAAGGTCTGAGTGATCAGTTTGAAAGAAATGAGAGAGGTGCTTGAAAATAATTTAACAGGCCTCTGGTGCAGTATGGTGATACAGAAAAAAACTATTTGCTCACAAACAGATTCAGTTGGGATTAGGACTGCATCATACCGTCCTGCCAAGGTCATAAGCCTATTCCTTTTTCTCTATGAAATGTATGGATTATTATACACATTACTATTAAATATTGATCTTCTAGAATGCATGCATAGTCTCAAGTTGCATCCAGTTTGCTTTCTGGAAAGAGGCAAGTTGATCAGTATTAAAAAAAAAAAAAAAGAGAGAGGGTACCCTGCAAATATTGTATGTTATTTTCAATAAAGTAAATGTAACTTTATTTTAAGATCAAAGATGTTTCTTCTGGGAAATAGAAATTAATGTTTCATGCTGCATATCCCTTTGTACTA
This sequence comes from Camarhynchus parvulus, assembly GCF_901933205.1. Classification (NCBI taxonomy): domain Eukaryota; kingdom Metazoa; phylum Chordata; class Aves; order Passeriformes; family Thraupidae; genus Camarhynchus; species Camarhynchus parvulus. The sequence continues at coordinate 58,797,705 of NC_044572.1, forward strand.
ATCATGTGCAACATGGTCTCTAAGAAGAAAGAATGGATTTCATTACAGGATTCTTATTTAAAGACTTTGCTGAGATGGAAGCATCACTGATAGAGAGGAGAAATGTATCCTTGTGCCCTTTCTGAAACTTGAACAATGTGGGTGCAGTGGTACATAAAAAGTGGAGTTTAGAATGGGCCTGTAACCTTAGGCTTCATAGAACCATAGAATCATTGTGAGGTGAATGGGGTGCGTGTGAGTATTTGAAATTCAATTTCTCCTCAGTCACCTTCTTGTGTCTTTACAGCAAGGAGCCTTTCTGCTGTCTTCTTTGCTTCCTTGTAGTGGGTACAGCATGAAAGGCTTTTGGCAGTGAGCTCAGGCAAGAACACAACTGAGGGCAGTGGAAAACATGATCTAAGTACAAGGGGACTTTGTGGATATCTGATTTTCATTCAGTTACCTTTGTTCAGTATAGATGTGAGTGTGTGTGTATATATGTGTGTATATCCATAGACATATGGACATAGACTGTGACTGAGATTCCTGTTCTGTCTGTGAAATTTGGAAAGTCTGCCTTTGTTACCCTCCATGGCAGGTAATTCAAGAAAAAGACATCAGCTAAAGTGTCCCTGTATCACCAGCATTGTTTCTGGGATCAGAAATGCTGCTGAGTGCTGACATCTCTTATTGTTCACCTACCAGTTAAAATCACTTTGCCCTCACTGTTGGTCAAAGCATGACTAAAAATCTGGATAGACTTAGGAGAATTGACCAGATGAGTTATGTTATCAGCTGTGCAAAGCTCCCAAAGCACAAGGCTGAGACACAGGCCTTTGGACACAGGGCTGACTCAGGAAGGTGAAGAAAATGGGATGAAAATTAGCAGATACCCAGAAGCAAATGTGCTGATACGTGCTGACAAGGTACTATCAGTGTGGCATGTCTGGCCTCATTTATTCCCTACTTTTCCCAAGTAAATTTGGGGACGGAGATGGATTTTTTTTTCACAGCATAAAAACATAAGACCAGAACTGAACAGTAATGAAATAAAAAAGGCTATGGAAAATCCAGTGAAAAATTCACTTTTACCTCAGTCCTAGTCTAGTATCTTGTCCAGAAAGTCACCTGTCTGCCAGTTTATTCCAGGTTAATTACCTTGCTGAAAAATATGGAGCTTCATTAGACAGAAATCTGCTCCCATCCACCAGGTTGCATAGCTGATCTCTGAAGCATGAAGATTTTCAGAATGGTAGCCAACACATTTTTGGGGTGATCTCCATGCCATACAGAGTGCAATTTCAAATCTTAATAACCATTCCTCATATCGCATCAATTACAAACTGTGTCTTGCCTAAGCAACATTCTGAAAGCCAGTTAATAAAGTGGCTTTTTCTCCTGTGCTTCAGAAAGTCCATGTTCTACCACAAGAGGGAAGAGCCTGAGGTTTCTTCCTTTGCTGAAGTAGATTTTGGAAACCCCTCATGATGCAAAGAGCAGGTTCCCTGAGAAGTGGAAGCTTTGTTATTAGATACTATGAAGATACAGCATGACAGTTCTGAATGTTTTCCTTTAAACTTATTAAACAGAGTTATAAAGAGGAGAGAAAAAAAATATAGGCAAAATGGGATCTTTTGTGCAGCTAACAAATCCCAAGCCTCAGTACACATCAAGAAAATACTTAATTTTCACAGTTTAGTCCATTCCTAGTATATTTTAGGGACTGGTAATTTCAGAAAGAAAAGATGGTCCATAAAATCCAAAGGCAAAAGTTCACCTGTGTTTGCTTTTAAGACATGTATAACTGAGATGCAAGAACTGTGAACAAAATCTCCTGTACCAGTGTTTCATATATATCTACACAAACTAGCTAAGAAACTTAGCTAACTAAAATGACCATTTCCCTCTAGTATTACAAGTTGTAAGCTTTCAACCCTTTTGATGAAATGAGGTCTTCATCAAATGCCTTCTAAACAATAGGTCTTCCATTTATAACTGCCTCTCATATCAAACCCACTAGAAGCATAAAAACAGCAATTATTTATAATAAGTTTATTTGGTATAATTTCCATCTGTCTTTGAAAGCTCTTCCTGCTGTTTTCAGGCTGTGCATGTTAAACAGAAGTGCTTACACTTGACCTTGCTCTTGATCCACTCTTTGTACACAGCAGTGCCTTTCTTCCTCTGAAAGATAGGTACAATTTGTGTCCACATAAATTATACTGTACTTGCTATTAACATTCTTTTATCTGGTAAATTACTTACACTGATTATGTTGAAGACTGTTCTATGAGCTGTTGATAATGCAGGTCTATGATTTGGATGTAATATGTCATTCTTAATTTGGGATGAGGATGAAAGGAGATGGCAGCTTGCTATAACACATGCAAAAAAATCAGATTCTGGCCACATGCAGTTAGGAAAGGATCCACAGTAGTATTTGGAACAGAAAATGTGTTCAGACTCAGCATTCTGGCTAAATTCCAGCTTCAGTAACTGTTCTGTCTAAATCTTCCTGCATTTCCAAAAGGATGATTATGGTATTTTCATTTCTTTCCTGCTTCAGATTCATGGAGCACATTGGCATAGGTAATGCCCATTCTGTACTGCATTGAAGAAGTAGCAAACAGGGAAAATTATCCATAGTTCCTTCTCTCAACAAATAGTTAAGGCTGAGATAAACTCAAATGATTTGTCCTGTCCAGTCAGCCACAAGACTAGAAATGCTCCACTGCTGTTTGACCAAAAGACGTGGAGTCTTGAAACCATGCTCTGGAGCAAGTGGGCTGTGCATTCCGGGCAAATGGGACCCCATCCATAGATTCCAATCCTGCAGGGCTGCACCCTCTTAAGAAGGGAGAGAGGACCCAAGCATTCTAGTCTTTCATTTGTGCAATCCCATCTCTTAACAACCGTTTCCCATAAACTGATGATTTTGTATTAAATAAATAACAAAAAGTAGAAAGAACCCAATCATATTGTATTCTTGTCTTTTTCAGGACAGTACTGAGGTCTTCCTCAAGGATTTAAGAAACTAAAGACAAAGATTGTTTTTCTTGCAAATTTAGGTTTCTCTGAGCAACCATCACCTCCTGCATTTCATTTGCTTAAAGAATGTGGCTTTTCCTTGTCACCAACAAAATGATTGAGGAAGTTCAAAGCAGATATCTTCCATGATGTGCAAACATCTTCTTTTGTAAACGAAGTTTTTATTTTTCTAAGAACTGGTATTTCCAAAGTAATGCAAAAATACCACAAATAATCAAAAAAGGGGTTTTTCAACTGCATATTTCAGGAACACTTTTGTTATTATGGTAATAATGAACACACACATATATTCTTTCTAAGTGTTAATCTTGATCTTATAAAGCCGCATGACAAAAATAATAATTGCTTTAAAAGACCAAAATAACCCCCTTGCTCTTTTAACGCAGTTCAGCAAAGAGATGTAGCCCCAAAGCGCCAGTCTCTTCATGTTCTGCACAGATCTGGCAATCAGTGGTTCTCCAGTGTCTGGGTCCCAGGAGGCAAGAAAGAGCTTTACAGTGCTGAATTTTGTACAATTACTATTTTTAGAGTTTCAGTGTACAGACATTTGCTTATATTATTCTTGAATTTTAATATATAATATTAATAATATAGTAATATAATAACATAAACATACATTTCCTTTTATTACTCTTAAATTTTCCCTGTGAATGAACTTATTTAAAACTACATATCCATTATATGAGGAAAGATTTAAAAAAATATCTTTTTCTAGATAAAGCCCATGTAACATTCACAAACCACTGTGGACTGTACCCATCTTGTTGCCGTTGCAGTCCTGTCATCCTGAAGACACTCAGTATTTTGCTAGAACTGTTTGTTTATGTTTAAACTTATGGTTTATGGTTTATGTTTTATGTTTAAACTTATGGTTTATGTTATCATAATTCAATTTTATGCTGTACACAACTCTGTAGAGCACAAGGTTACACCCTTCCACCCTTCTTGGATGTGTAGCCAAGACACCCCTCCTCAAATTCTGTAGGTTAAGCAGAGCCCATAGGATTCAGTGCATGTAACTGATGGACCATTGCCAGTAATTCAGCTGCTGCTGTCACTCACATTCAAGAGTTAAGGCAGATATTACCTAGTCTGTGCCCTCTTATCTATCCCCAAAACCTGCCCTGTGCTTTGGCACATTCTGTGGACCTATTTACTTAGAAAATATGGTCCTTACCAGCCTCTTCTGGGAACTGCATTTGGCTCCAGTAAATGAGCCAGAGAGAACTCTCACCCATCTTTTATCTACATTTGTGATGTTGCCTTTGAAGGGTAAAGGTGCTTCTTTATGAAGAAGGAATCAAAAGAGAAGGTGCTGATTGACCATTTTCTCCATATACTTTATTTGCAAGGCCACAAACCAAAGTATTTTACTTCTTTCACAGACCAGTGTTGCATACAGATTCCTAGTTACAAAGAAAATGCAAGAAGGGAGAAGCTGAAAGAAAGGTTTGGCTCCTTGTTAGCAGAGTTCTGCCCCTGTGAATGGAAAAACTACCTTAGTCCCCTTCTGGATCATGGAAAATATGATGGTTTGTGGTTCTAAGCTAGGTTTATCAAAACCATACAGATAAAACTTTTTTGATGGAAAATTGGATATGTAAATACATATTTTGAAAAGTTTATCCCACAGATAAAAGGAAAGAGATGATGTATTTTTCTAAGAGCTTTAAAAAATAAAAGAAAACTCAAACTAACTTCAGCCACATTATCCAAGTTTCTGACAGCGGAAAAAAATTGTGTGAGGCAATTTTAGGTTCACTAAGATGCTTCTGAGATAGCACAGCTGTTCCTCTGTCCCACACTGAGTTTTTATTGCAAAGCCACAGTGTAATGGAGCAGATCTTTTAAATGACATTGAAAAACCCCCTACTCTTCAAAATAAAAATATGGACAGCCTAGATACGAATAGGCTAATTTTGTCTCTTAATCAATTAATGTTCCAGGACTACGTGACACAAGTACATTTATTTTTGTGTGGTGATGCTGAAATCCTCACTGGGTTTTTTATATCACTTGTGTTTGCATAGTTACGGATAAAGTCTTAACAATAACAAAATATTTTTTAAAATGTGTTTCCTAAGTATATTTTTAAACTATAAAAACAAATAAGTCAGCTCAGGTCACAGAATGTATGGCAGGTAATCAATGGATAGTGAACGTTCAATGAGTCTCCTGTGCTTGGTGTGACAAACAGTTGAAGTATCTGTGCCATCATATATTTCATGTAACAAAAAGATGAGACACTATGGATCATCACATCTGCAGTGAAACATTAGTCTTGAAAAGTACATTCTGAGCTCAAGAAGTACCTTTGCAGCTTATTAGCTTCTTTAGTTACTTTCCCCTCATAATTCTTGTAGAGAATATTAATTGATATTAATTGATTTAAGTTACTGCCTAAAGACACAAATACTTTGCAAAAGGATATATAGATTCATATTTTTATGAACATCCTCTTTGAGCCGTAATATCTACTGGGGATTTGAAACATCTCAATACCATTATCAGGTGTTACCTTCAATCAGGTATCTCACTATCTCAGTCAGTGATTATTTAATTCTGGTTCAGAGACTTTGTGCTAAGATGGTTTCAATTCTAATATCAATGGTGCAAATGAGTAGCTAAGAACAATAAAAATATCCTTTCTGTCATAACACAAAAATATTTCCACAGGCATTCATTGTTTTCAATTATAAATGGGTTTGGTATGTAGCCTTTCCGATTCTTCATGAAACTAGATAACATTTACTTATTCCAGATGTTGCCTGCTATTAAAAATCAGAAACAAAACAACATTATGAGATTATTATTTTATTTCTGCAACATCTTGCACTGGCTATTATGCTTGCCTCTCTTTTTTCCAAATAATGTAATTGGTTCTCTTAGATCATGTACTAAGCCAAAACTGGAATAACTATGCAGTTTTCTTATTATTACTACTGTCATAATTCAGAGGTACTGCATGACTGAGATTCTGACTCAACACAAAGGCATTTACAAGAGGCAATAAACTGCATGCAAACAGAAGAAAACCTATTAGCATTGCAAAGGTTTTTGAGGTCTACCTTCTTCAAATGACAAAGTTGTTGGACACATTCTTGGGTGCTACAACACATGTAGTATTTTTTTCCCCCCATATGACCTCTCCTCCAGGCATCCACCATGACAGATCAGTCAGGTTTCAGAGCTGCAAAGCTTCACCCTAGTGGAAAAGTGAGGTTGCCCCTGATTTGGCTACAGCTGAACACATCCCTTCTGTCACCAACTGGCTTAGCTCTCGCAGGTAGTTCAGTTCATGGTACTCAGTATTGTTCTAAGTTTTCCAGAAGTGGTAACCAAGAAATACTATGAGTGCATGTATCTTCATTCTGGTGAAGAAATTTCAAAATCCCATCAGGCACTTTTTCAGTTTCCTATGGTTTTCTCCTAATCCATTTTCTTTGGTTGCCATCATTATGTATTGTATTCACTGCTTTGAAAAATAATCAGAAGAAAAAGAATCCATAAGAACTATATATTGTTAGTTAAAAATTCTACCTTTTATAAGTATGAAACACTTGAAGTGAACTTCCACAGGTATTGTTGGCTTTTGGTATTATTCTCAGCCTAATGTAATCTAAAATAGCAGCAGTTCCTTGATCTCTTCTCATTGTAATCTGTTCTTCTGCCCAATTGCTCTCACCATTAAGGACATTTTTCTAATAGCAAGTCGAAATGTTTCCTCTCTTAGTTTCAGGCCATTGCTCCTTATTCTACCAGAAAGTATTTCTATTGTGAGATCATTTCTCCCTTGAGCCTCTGTGTTTTCTAGGCTGTATAAATATCAGAAGCGACCACACTGCAGGGTATCACTGCATGTGCTGTGGTACACCAGTCCTCTAGGTGGTTAGTATCATGCAGGGTGTAACACATGCTCCAAGGCAAGCACTGTAAGTGTTCCTAGGCTTTTCAGGCTCTTGCTTTCACTGAGTCCTCATAAATGCTTGCACTTTGAGGAACAGAATTCTTTTTATGCTTGTCAGAGAAAAAAAAAAGGATTAATTCCCTTTCAAAGTTGCACAAAGGATAAACCAAACAAACCAACCAAAATCTCACCCTTTCTCTATTAGTCTAATAAAGCAAGACAGAAATGGCATCATCGTTTGACCTCCAAATTCCCACAGTCTCAATGCAGCTCTATACTAATTATGAGGCCATTTAGTTACACTGAACACAGACTATTTTTTCTTAAAACTCCTGGCTTAGCTAATGTCAGGCAACTCTATTAGACTCTCCACACCTCTTCTTCCCATGCTAACCTTCACCTCTGACATGCTAATTTTAGTCTCCCAGGTTATGTGGGGGTAATGCCCTCCTCTGTCCTGCCTCTGAATTCGTTACTGAGTCTCAGGCATCCTTCTGCCCTCAGTCTGAACGCCAGACTCCCCTACTCTCTCAGTCAGTCTTCCCCAAGGCCTGATAGTCCAACCTTTCAGATCCTTACCCTACTTCATCTTTACCCTTCTAGTCTATGACTTGTTTGTTCTCCCTTTTATTCCACTCAGCCATTTTTTTTCTTATTACATGAGAAAGGCATGAAAGGGCAAGAGGGGATGTGCCTGATCTCATTTTTGGTACCAAAGGACCCAGGCAGAACAGCTGTAAAAAAAACTAGAGCACATTCACTGTAAACATGCTCTTTCACAAAGGCAGCAGCCAGCCTGACAACCCTTTGGAGAGCATATGAAGACAGACATTTTCTAAAGACGTGTAATGGGGCCTTATCTGGGCAGTTAATGTGGAATAATGACAAAAGAAACACCCCTGAAAGAAAATGTTGCAATGCCACATCAAGCTTCAAATCTCTGTCCCCAGCCATGAGAGCATAAGGACATCTTAGTGAAAGAATCCTACTCACAGTTAATATGGGCAAAGTGATGTGTTTTCCTTAAACTCATTTTTAGAAGCAACAGAAATATTTTTGCAGTGAGAAAACAAAAAAAAATCTCACCTCCTCACAATTCTCCATGGTGTAAATCTTTGATTAAAAGTTCAGGAAAATTGTGCACAACTGATAGTAGTATCTTTACACCACAGAGTGAGACCATCCCTCACTAGAGACTAGCTAAAAGAATTCTGTAATAGTCTCATAATTTCTTAGGGACCAATTATTTATTATTCTGTATTCTATATAATTATAGAGTCAAAATATTTTTGCTTATGTAATTATATCCTATAGATAATAGAATTATCCATGGATAATTCTATACGATCTTTGGCAAAAAAGTAACACAAGGGTTCAAAAGACTTATTTGATATGTCTCTTGGAGGTGAGTGGAAAGTTTGATTTGGGCCATCCTCCATTTCAGTATAGTGATCTTGCACAGGGAATTCCAGCTGTAAGTACTGGAAATATCTTTAAATAGGTGATGCTGTTTTCTAGGTTTCCTATCATCCTTATCTACACAGAAAGGAAACAGCAGCAATGGTAATCCATAAAGGTAAACATTTCAGTATGCTGTTTTCTGAAAAAAGTTTTTTAAAAAAATTATTTGCCACCTAACATCCCCCTAGATCACATCACTTAATTGCTCATTAGTTTGTGCTTGAAATTATATCGACATGTACTGAATGAGGCCATTGTTCAATGTGCCTGCAAAGCAGTCCATCATAGATGTTTTTATCTCATCCTCTCTCATGTCCTCTGTGATCTTTGTGTTTCTGGCAGTGAGTAGGATCTCTTGTGCAGTTAGAAGGCTGATTTGAGGGGCATCAGACATGTTCAGATGTCCATGATCTTTAGTTCTGTTCTTCGTCTATAACAGAATATACTTAACCTGCAGACAGTTTTCTTCCAATTCACTTCCTTTCCGAGTAAGTCACTGGGTGCTACATGGGTGGATAAAAAGTTTTGTCTTTCACCTGGGGGAGTTGACTTGAGCACTGATCAGTTGCATGACATCCCAGTCACTTAGAAATCAGTCTGATCCTTTTCTTCCCTAGCACATAGTTCATGGATTAGACACAAGCATCTGTGTACATTTAACCCAGATTTATCAGGTAAGAGAGAAAGAGGAAAAGGAAGGATATCAAATTCACTCTACCAGAGTACTTATGTACTATCATCACCTGACTTTTGGCAGCATGCAATGGGCGGGTGAGCTGTATAAACCTCAACATATATAAATGACTGCACCCTAATCAGTATGTAAAGTATGTATGTGTGTATGCATGTATGCCCTTGTACTTCCTTCAACATCTTGCTGAAGGGATATTAAGTTCCCATCTTTCGTCTTCCAGAAGCACATCCCTCCTTCTTCAGCTCCAGTTTCCAGGAGATTGCTCAGGCACCAGACTGCTGAACCATCAATTTGAACACAGAAGGAAAAGTCCTTGTTCCCAAAAGAGCTTGATTTCATTTACAGATGAAGTGCTGCTTCCCTTGACTTCTTTGGGGCAGCTTTACTTCCTTCCCAATTTTACTATCTTTGGCAAAAAAACTCCCTCTCACAGCAGATGTTTATGGATTTGTGCTAATGACCCCCTTGGCAGCTTTCTGCAGCCTTGGAAATTGTCAGCAAGGAACAATTGAAGTCCTGGCCAAAAATCAGATGATTAGATAGCAAGCATTTAGATACAGAGCAAGATTGTTGGAGGCAAAAAAAAAAAAAAAAAAAAAAAAAAAAAAAAAAGGAAAAAAGAAGAATACCCAGAATTAGGAGTTCAAAAATGCCAAGCAGCAGTGACCTGCCCAGCCTGACCATCAGCAGCATAGATCAGGAAGCACCTGTGCTGGAGGAGCTGTCAGGAAGCAGAGTCCTGGCAAATGGGACACCAATCAATACCATTACACAAGCATCCACTGGTGCCTTCTAAGTTTTGTACACTTTTCTGAACAAGTCATAGGTCCAAAGAGCTGATTAAGATAGAGGAGCACAAGACCAGCCCTTTCAAAACCATTATATGAGGCAGATGAAATTTGTATTCAATAGACATTTTAAGTCAATCTGGCTTAATTAATACCGTGACTAGAAATTAAAGCTTGAGATTCATGAGAGACATGAGAGTTTTGACTGAAACACAGGAAGCAGTCAATAGGAATGAGTCGAGCAATTGGAGAATATTGTCTCTTTAAATAAAGCTAATATTTGTTTGTACTGAATCCATGTTTCAGTTTAGTCCTCTATTAGTCCTGAATGTAGATATTATAAAATATGTGAATAATTAGTGATAATGGTATGGTCTTAGTGTGAGGGGATATTGTTTTTTCCCTAGATTTATAATTAACTAAGGGCCTAGCCAAATGAAGGAGTATTAGGAGTATTGTAAACTGTTAACCTTTGTCTTCCCTAATTAAAAATTAATACCTTGACCCCTTGTTAAAAACAGTGTTTGTGTGTTGCAGCATTGTTATTGTGTAATGGTCTAAGCTGTTGCTATCCAATAGTTCTTTAAAACAATTAAAAAACCCTCATGAAAACCCCCACCACTTTCGCCTTCCTAAGCAGCAAAAGAAGCTCTGAATACTTCACTGCAAAACCAGCTGTGGTGATTTAGCTTATTGTCATCCAGCACTTTCCTCAGCTACATCTCACCTTCAGTCCTTTGCATAAAACACGCTGCAAAATGCACCCATACCAAAAACTGCACATAGTTTATCTGTATGTGGTACTGGATGAGGAAAGAGATGCTCCAGCCATCACCTTGTGTACAGTTCACTTTCTTAAAACCAGAGAAGTGATGCCTGAGACCTCTGCATGGGCCCAGCAAATGTGATATAGGACTAGAAGACGTCTTAACCTTGCTGCAGTGGTGGGCCAGGGGCATCAGGTGGGATACCGGAGGGAATCTCGGGTGGCACTAATACATATGTACAGGAGACAGGATCAAGCCTCTCATGTCCCAGTAAAATGCCACTTGTCATCTTGGCCAGAAATATGAATCAAAACAAGCATGTTCACTATCTCTTCAACTGACCACAACCAGATCAGATTTTTCCATCTGGTTTCTTTAGGTGCCAGCATTCAAAAAAAAGTTATCATGACTTCAATCCATTATTTGACATTTATTGACGCTTCTTGTTCTTCTTAGTTTAGACAGCACTATCATGTCTAAGGGAATGGACAGACTACTAAGAGTGAGACTCTTACTCAAGAGACGACCACAGGAACCAGACAAAATCTTTCTCAGTAGCCTCCTGATCATTTGGAGCCCAGCTGTATCATGCTGCTGCAGTTTTGTTACTGAGCTACTGTTGGTTCATATATGTTTTAATTATTGATGGAATTTCTTTGGTCTGAAAAGTTGACATATTGGGCTTTTTCCTTACCCTTAATAAGATTTTAAAGGATTTCTCCCAATCTAGCCGTGTCAATATACGAAACTAAAAGCGTCACAGAAATGTTTTCTTTTCTTTAAGTGTTTACTGAACTATGACAGCTGGACATGGAATTTCCCCATTTTTCCCTAAGTAAATTCCCATTGCAAAAGAAACATTCTGACAGGAAAAATACCCACACTAGAGATGAATGGTTATCTATGAACATATAAGCTTGCAAGAAGAAAACCATCAAATTATTCAACTCATAGAACAGAATCGGTAACTGAAATGGTTTTCTCTAATTCCCTAATGGACTTTAAGAAAAGATCTGTTTTAGCATAAAATGCATCTAAGTGGTCGTTATTTAAGCAATCTGCATAAATTACTTCTAAGGTAGCTAAAGAAAGAATAGGACTTTTTTGCAATACCAAATTATTTCCAACAAACAACTTCAGTTTGTACCTGCACAACAAAAACTGCAATAATCCATGAAAGTAATATTTTAACTGCATAGACAATATTAATTTTACAAAAATGTAGGTTCATGCAGATTCCACTTACCCATTTGAATAGATTTATATTGCCATGGAAAAGCATTACAGAAAGAAATAGTTCTTGAGAAATGCACTGAAATGTAGGGACCAAACACCAGGATACAAGAATAAAAATAGAGTTTGATAGAGAATTATTAAAATACTAAAGGGAGTTTCCATAAGAACTGCATGAGCTACTGAAATATTACTGACATCTTACAGGAGTTTCAGCTACCTATGTGGTCAGAAATGCCAAGGACAAGCATATATCTAGAGCTCCTCACACACTGTTGGTCATTTATTAACTCAGGGCAGGATTGTAAAGTCCCCTATTGTAGATGCCTTTGTTCATCTAGTTAAGCCAAGACCACAGAGGTGCCAAACATTGGCCTTTGCACCCAATTAGTACCTGTTTCCCACCACTGAAGCTGAGCTAACATATAGCTGTTTACACCCTGTACTTCTAGATTTAAAATATGAAATATGTGCTGTGCTGCTGTACATCTTCCATGTGTGGTTTTCTGGAGAAGGAGACAAGAAGTAGGAACAGCCCAATTCGTGGTCCTGCTCCTACTGCTGGGCTGCCCTCTGTCACTTTTCCTTGGTTTGTGTGAAAGAGTTATTGCCCTCGGCAGCCTTACCAGGGGAAAACAAAGTTATTCAGCTCAAAAACTAAATAACTAAAATGGATCCTGATTCCATGCAGAGTCACCGAAATAAAGTGTGATTCTCAGTTATGCTAAACACCAATGGCTCCATATGCCTCCAGAAGAATGCTGAAACATACAGCTGTGGAAGTTTTGTCCTACATCATTCTGGTCTGTAGAATGAGGAAACGATTTTGTGACCTATTTATAATGCTTAATTCTCTAACTACGTCATCCCTCTTACAAGAAATGGATAACTACATCACATACATCCAGTTTTACCAAGAGAAAGCTATTAGCACTATCATTTTAATAAGTTTGTATCTCAGGAATTTTTTTTTTTCCAAATTATACTGAAGATTGTTAGACTGTAACATCCTGATAGCCTCTGAGCCTTCCTCAGCAGTTTTTCCCCATTGACTTCAGTGGGATTTTTGGGCTTTTCTAAATTAACTGTAAACATTCAGGAAAAAGACCTTGACATTTGACACCCTTGTGGGGCTCAAATGAAGCCATCTGCTCAATATGCAGCCATAAGTTAAAAATGAACATAAAACCACCTCAAACAAAACCACAGTGTTTTAGGAAGTATTAAGAGATGGAATAGAAGATACTTTCTAGAAGGCATTTATCATATGATCCTACAAATTAATAACTGCCCTTCAGTTTTGATCCTGCTTACTGTCTGTCAGCACTTCTCACAAAACAGGGCAAAAATACAATAAACTTCAAGGACTTACAGGCAAGTGATCAGATGCCAGGAAATAATTCCACATGGGAAGAGATTAGGTCTGTTTATGAGGCACATGAATAAGAGGTGACATGATACAATTATCATAATATCATTATAGTGTAAATCCTAGCAGTCAGTTACTCCTCATTACTAAACTGCACTACAAGATTGAGGAGACACTCTACGAAATAAAAGAGTAAAGATGACTGGCCTTGTCCCTGTGCTAATTCCTTTGGCAGGTACCTCAGAAGGTTTCCATATCCCTAATATAAATATCATAATCTTGTGTAAAAAGCCTGTCGTCAATTGTGTAGTCAAGCCTGTAGTCACTACATATGTATTTCCATGTGCACATAAGCATATCCAATTAAAAAAAAAAAAAAAAAAAAAAAAAAAAAAAAAAAAAAAAAAGAAAAAAAGAAAAAAAGAAAAAAAGAAAAAAAAAAAAGAAAAAAAGAAAAAGAAAGGCTGCGCACAGCAATTATTATTAGAATATATGGTTAAAGAAGTCTTACTTCTTAATTTACTTGCTGAAGTCTGTCTTAGGTAACTAAAATTCAGCCATGACATGACGATATGAGAAGTGACTTCCAGAGAATGTATTTTTTTCCTTCTTTTCATCCTGGAACGATGGTATGCATTTTTCCTCTGAACCTTACTTTAGGAATTAAATAAAGGTTCACATAAAGAAATATAATCACTGTGTTATAGGATGTTTTAATTCCACATTTTGCTGCTCCAACATGAAGTATTCTAAGAGGGTCTTTTTTATTTATTAATTTCTGCATTCCTGAAAATACAGAAATCTCACTTTCCATGATCCTATGTAAACATACTTGCTTCATCAGGAGTTAAAATCTGTCCATATGTCTCTTGCCTTGTACCCAAAGTCTGGCTGAGTAGTGAACTGCACAAGGAGAAAACCAATATATTGAAAGATCTGTTTCACAGCCATGAACATCTGTCTCCTCTTCAAAAGTAACATAGTGTAATCTGGATATATATTCCCAGAGTAGAATTTTGGTAATTCAGATTAGAAGCAATTCTTGATGTTTTAAGGAGCCTCTTTATTACAAAAACAATAACGCAACCCACTAGCACAGTACACAGGAAGGGAGAAGTTTATTTAGCAAGAAGGCTCCTGACAGATGCCAGCACAACTGGGGCAGCTAAATTGGCTTGTTTCCATAACTCTTTCAGCCAGCTTGTAAAAAATCCTTCAGGGTCTAAACCCTCAGCTATGCCCTAAGCATTTTCAGGCATACCAACTACCCCAATACTTCATGTGCGTCTTAAGTGTATTAGTTCATTAATTTTTTCCCCCCAAAGCTTTATTATCTTTCATAACTGCTCTTCCTTCTTGCTTTATCTCCTGTATAGTGAGTATGGAGATCAGAAAATATTTTTAATTTCAATCCTGTACCCTGTGGAGTTCAATCAGTTTTGAACAATTTATTGATTAATTTTTTCCTCCCTTGGGCTGACTTGTTCAGCACCAGCATAGATGCATCTCTGGCTTTTGATAGAAGAATGCAAGTTTCATGTTTTTGCATGTGGATGGGAATGCCTTAAGCTTTCTGATTAGTAATAAAGTCTCTAAATTTCCCCATACTGTATTACTTAAATACTGGTTTAGAAACAGTAGGGAAAAATCCCAAAACATCCCACCCCAAGAGTAATGGGCTCACTGAAATGTGTGAATACATTAAAACCAGTATTTTTCCTCTCTCAATGACCCAAACAAAGCCATACTTGAGGGAGGCTGCAAAACTGAGACAGACAGAGGACGCAGGACACAGAAGACACACAAAGAATGAACTCATTGGAGCTTTTTTCCTTTCTTTCCTCTCATACAGGATCAAAGCATGGAGAGTGGAGAGAGCTGACCTGCTTCTCTCTGCAGGCAATGGGTGGGCTCCTGTGATTTTCCCAGCCGAGTGGCTCTAAGACAAAAGTAGGAGGAAATGAAGGAAGACTGTTTGGCAGCCCATAGTTATGTGGAAGTGGACACAGCAAAAAAAGAGTGAGACAGGGCTGCATGGAGACAAAGAGGAAATACTGAAACAGTCTAGAGTAGGTAAAGAGGAGCCAATAATAGCCACAAAAATAAGGAAGAAAAAAGCCTGATTAGGGAAGAAGGTAAATAGTAATTGAAGCACAGTTGTGTTTATATTTTCAGTAATGTTTAGATGTAATGTGAGTCAAACAAAAGCAGAAAAGTCTGACCATGGGTAAATATAGGCAAGTCTAAAAACAAAGTAAATAATTACAGTTCAAAACCAAGCACATAGAAAATGCAATAGCAGAATAATTACAATGCTTTTGGCTATTTTCTCTGAGCAGAACTGCTGTTTTATTGTCAGTCAGGATAACTTCAAAAATGGAAGCTCTTTTCTCAACATCACAATAATTAGATGTATTTATTTCTTGAATGAGCAAAGACCTTGTAATTTAGAAAAAATTGCAAAGAAGTAAATGAGACTCATAAGGAGTGCAACCTAATGTGCTTCATTTGGCACATATTTTAAATTTGAAACCATCATGTTTACATTTTAAAAACTATCTTTATGCAAGGATCTCACTCCAGTTTGCAGTTCTGTCACAGTTTAAAGAGAATTCAATCTGATTAGGACACAAGGAAAGGTTATATAGGAAAAGTTCTGATGATTTATCAAGTTGTTGACTTCCCTTGAAGACAACACAAAAGTAAGGCCACAAGTAAGTGGAAAGAGAGATACTGAGCCATTTTCCATAGTGTAAACCAAGAAGCCCAGAGTTCTGAGATGACAGCCTAGCTTAACACAGGATCCTACCCCTTGCTGGCTTTCTTGTAAGTGAGCTCGATTATACTTTTTGAAGCAATTATATCTTTAAGCTCAAATGCATGGAAAGTAATGTTACTTTAATGGACTTTAGTCATGTATCTTTTGGCTGAGGCAGCTCCGTACCAACTTATGAGTATGTGTCTGGATCATGAATCTCTGTCTCTCTCTGAAGATCTTGGTTTTGGTCCTTCTTCCAGGTATTAAAAAGTCAAAACCCCAGTTTAACTGCAAATAGCACCATTTAGTGCTGTAAACAGTGCATAAACATATCCCACTTCATTATTGCATTCACAGTGCCACTGATTATCTCACCGAGTCTGCGTATAGTCAAACTGTGCAAGACCTTGCAAGTTAAAGGTGAAGTTTTGACGTGGGGAATGAATTTGGAAAGAGAAACTTAATTTCAAGCCAGCTGAAATGTTAAAATATTCTGAATTAGATCAGTTGCCCTGAAATGAATAATAATAAAAAATATAAAGAAATTATTAAAACATTATTTTTTCTGGATCCCTGAAATCTTCTTATATGGAAATGTGTAAATTAAAACTGCACATATTGTTTCAGTTAGAATAAATGAAAAATTTAGAGTTAAATCTCAGGTTTCTTAGCTCTTCTCTGCTTATGTAAAATGGTCAGCTATATGAAAAGCAAAAAGAATTGCCAATAAAAAGAAAATACCACAGCTGATACCTAAGACATCTGCACTTGCAAGTTAGTTAATAGCCAAAGACAAAAAAAATAACAAATATGATTTTGTGTGGTAGTTTAAGAATATTTGAAGGTAAGTAGGATTGAATAATGCAGAGAATATTGCAAAACGAAAGACACTTCATCCTTTGAAGGGAAAAAATAAGATGAGAAAAAGAGGACTAAGATCAATATGGAATGATGAGAACCAAATCATGTTAATTCCTAAAACTACAAATGAAGAGTATTAGACAAATAAAATCTGCACTGATCAGCACCCTGCCAGAACAGCTGGTAAAGAAGTCACACTAAATAAATAGAGGCTATGGTCAAAGACAGAGAAGTGAAAATTCTTTAAAACAAACAAACAAACCAACCAACCTAAACAAAAACAAAAACAACAAGTAAAAAGGGAAGACTATGATCCTTTTGGCAAACACAAGTCTCAATGTTCTAGCCCAACTGAAAATCATTGATTAAGGTACCTATGACCAAACATGAAATTTTTCTATATTAATGATATCATTACCATCTCTACTGCTGGAGAAGAGAAGAGGAGAGGAGAGGAGAGGAGAGGAGAGGAGGAGAGGAGAGGAGAGGAGAGGAGAGGGAGAGGAGAGGAGAGGAGAGGAGAGGAGAGGAGAGGAGAGGAGAGGAGAGGAGAGGAGAGGAGGGAGGAGGAGAGGAAGAGGAGAGGAGGAGGAGAGGAGAGGAGGAGAGGAGAGGAGAGGAGAGGAGAGGAGAGGAGAGGAGAGAAGAGAAGAGAAGAGAAGAGAGAACATCCCTGGCTGGTTTTGCACATGCTATGGAAATAGCTATTTTAGAGTAGCCCAGTAAAATTGTTTCAGACAGATGAGCAGCTGTACAGACATAAAGTATCCTTGTAAGGTCATATGGACACATATCTATGTTACATACAAATCTATTTTTTGAATCCTGAAAGTTGTCTGATGGCTCTTAGTCCAGGATCTGTATTCTTCTCTCAATGGTTAGGCTCACTCTTATTTTAGGAGCGCTGTGAAGGCCCACAGTGGGACTCAGAAATGTTGGAGCTACACCTAAACTCCATTTGTTTCCACATACCCACCTTGCCTTGCTTCCACCTCTCCACCTATCCTATCCCAGCAGCCACCCAGATGAGGGAGAGAAAAGTCCCTTGACAGCTAATTGTCCCTCTTGCACATGCATAGGATTAGCTTCCCTGCCAATTTAGCTATTACCTGTCTAATCCTCCTTTTTGAATAATCTCCTCCATGCCATGTATCTAAGTCCTATCCGAGCCACCTAATCAGGCTAAAGGCATAACTAGTTCGCTCAGAAGATCCAGTGGGAAGCTCTGCAACTGGAATGGATCTTGGTCTAAGGAACTGACTTCTCCTGGACTAGTGCGAGTGGAGCCAAGGGAATATTCCAGAATAAGAGCAGGTGTGAAGTTTGAATATAATGTCAGAGCTTAGGGAGATGTGAGTTGGCAGACAGGGATTAGGGAGAGATGTGGCAGGTAAACATAGAATAGGCAAGAATCATATCTAAGGGGAGGTTGAGGAGTGGAATGCCAGAAAAGCAGGAGAAAAGTGAGAGGTGGGCTTAAACTATTACATTCTCATTAGCATTAAAATTATGGTATTAAATCCACAATGAGATTGGAGACTAAATGGAAAAATCCTTCTTTTACCTAATTTTCATGTGCTTTACCTTTATAGTGTTAAATTATTAGAGTGCATTCAGTGCTTTAAGCAGGTGGTACTTATGGGCGATCACCTCCTCTGAGGTCCTGATGGGTGCTGCTCTTGGCATTTTGGATCCAAGCACACATGTCCAAATGTATGTCGAAACCTTTCACTGTGCCTCTAAAGCAAACCTTAGGCTTTACTGCAGTTCAAGAGCTGCAAAAGTCCAGTGACTTTGTGAGACACCTATTTCAGCCCTCCTGCCTTCCCGTGAGAACTCAGCAGCACAATAGTTTGCCCCCTCCTCTATCAAGATAGTAAATCAGTAAAATTTCCTCATATCGTGGGACATCTCTGGGACTCCTTATGTTTCTAAGCACACAAGTTATTTCTGAGAACAGAGCACAGCCTTTTGCACTCCTTTGACCACATTCTGACAGCAAAGGTCCAGCAGTGTACATGAACAAGCTAGATTTTTGTTACATAAAATAAAGGCTGCCATACTTTATATTGGACTAGGATATCAGATTCCTAAGAGAAGTTATAATAGAATCAAGTTACAATGTCAGTGCGATAAAAAGTATCACATCATTGCTCTGTCCTTTTTACCTTATTCATTCACAGATTGAAGTTTCCTGGATTTCTGTCAAAAGAATTAGTCTTTTAAGAATAGAATAGGCCAATGTCATCTTTATACAGTTTGGGAATTCATCTTGAGTAACAATATCAGCGATAATTGAGTCAAAGGCGTCTATGGAATACACTAACAACAAAATAGACCATGGAACAAAAGACAGGTAATTCAACAGCGCACAACTGCTGAATAATCATTTTAACCTTACCAAGGGTCAGGATGGCAAATAAAATAAATAAAAAATGAATGAGTTTAAGGAAGGGATGAGGGAAAGAACAACAATGTACTCAGAGGGAACCAGGCAGTTTTGAAGAAAAATGTGTGCAGAACAGAAATTGTACAGCTGTTAACAGGAAGGAAAAATCAATTTTTCACCACATAGAGAGATACATTTACATCATTATGATTATGTTGGGAAAGGATTAGAATTTCACTTTCCTCAAAGCATTCTTGCAATGTGTCATATGATTCTTCCTTATCTGATGATCACAATGATGCATAAAGAATAGCACCTCTCAAGCATCACTTTATTCAGTAACAGACCACCTTGAGTCCCTGAGCTCCCTGACTGCCAGATCTCATGTCTTTGTTTTCCATAGGTAAATTTAATTAAACCAGCAGAAGTGGAGTTATAATGGCTCACAAGTCGTGGAAGTAACTAAAGGGGGAAAAAAGCGTGGGGGAGGAGAGTTGAAAATGTGCACATATTCAGGAGCTCGGTAGCATTAGATAGGCAGATCCTGAAAGTGGCATAAGCAAGGGATACAGAAGAAAGCAAAACCCAGACAGGTGAATTCAGATGTTAGTGGCATAGGAAAACACAGGCCATCATTGTAGAGAATACAGGTGCTTCAGAAATGGGGTAGTTAAACAGTTATTTGCTCTTTCTTTAAATACATTTTAAAAAATCTATCATTGTGATTTGAATACAGGTACAAAATATGATTGCACATGTGCAAGAACAGGGTTGACCAATGCCCATAAGTAAATCCATTCGTTCTGTCCAGAATGAATATTTTCATTTAATCCAATTGCAAACTTTTTAAAATTCCCACTACTTCATCCAGCAGGGAGTAACAGCAATGTGAATCATGCCTCCAAAGAAACTAATCCAGAGAGACTTAGAAGTGACATGTATGAGCTTCTCCCTTCTCAGCTATGTATGTGATCGCTATTTTAAATTGTGTTTGCTGCCATATAAAAGCAAATGCAACTACGAGCTCAGTTACAGTCCATTCTGCTTGGGGAAAAGATCTATCGGAGTGAAAAGCCTTGCTCTCCATCAGTGATAGTTCCTGATTAGTTTCAAACAATTTCAGAAAGTCAGAAATCAGCCTGGAGGCAGTTAACTGCAATGAGCTGTGTGTTGGAAGAAATGCCTTCACCTCCTGTCCAAGCACTGGCCATGCCAGCTAATGGGGATAGTTAAGGATAGCTAAGGAGCTAATGGGGATAGTTATTCCTTACCATTTGCTTCACTACCCCAAATCTCCTTTACCACCCTGCTCTCCAGGGCAGATGCAAGCCTTCCCCATCATCTTCTTACTCTGCATGTGCAGATACTTGGAACTGCAGAAACTCAGAACAGTTCAGAAGAAGGTTCTGGCTGTGTTTGTACGCTGGCTGAATGGGATGAGGGAAGAGAACATTTATTAGAGCTGGTGGTGGCCTAAGGAATCTGCCAGGTTGAACATACAAAATCGTGAGGCTCTGTTTCAGCTACAGCTTTGGTGCAGACCCGCTTCCTCCTCTTCCCCACCCCAGCTCAGGAAAGCTAATTTTTATTCGAATAAAAGCTTTTATTTGAATCACAAAATTTAAATAGAATAATCCCATTAGAGGAGCTAGATAGGGCAAAATCGCCTGTGTTACATTCAATTCCCTGCCTACAACAGCATTTCAGGTGTGACCATCATCCCAGTTCACTAATTGAGAAACAGAAAAGTCTGCTGATTTTCCCGCACCCCTATGATATTTTTTCCATCACCCTTCAGGCATGGCTGTCTGATTCCAAGCCTTTCATTCAGCCTTTTGATCTCTGAAAGATACAAACTGAGCAGATCTGCAATGGCTCTGCTGGACTCCAGTGGTCTGCCCATCCTCTCCCTGAATCTGTTCAACAGTGTTTCAAAAATTTTCTTCAGTAAGACAACCCAGCTTCTTCAAAGAAAATAAAGCCAAATTACAGCACATCCATAAACAGCAACAGTTGAGCCTCCAGTAGGGCTGAAAGGCCAATTTTATGGTATCAAAACACAGGCAATGAGTCCTGAAGTCCTGGTGATGATCCTAGATAAGAGCTTTATTTAGCTGAGGTACATTTTCTATATTCAGAATGGGCCTGTGGAATTTGTTACTGTACTACTGTAACTTGCAACAAGACAACATTTATAGCAGTCGATGGAGCAATTAGAGCTTTAAAGTTTGATGTTGAAGCAAAACCAGAACTGATAATTAAAAATTACTAATTTTCGGAGTGTGAAATACTGAAGACAAGGAATAAATTATAGATAAGGTTTGTCTGAAAGCATATAAGCAAAATCAAATAGTTAATGAAAAGCCTGCAGTCTGCACAAAATATATATGCACTGTGTATTACCTTTGTCTTGTATTCTTTGAAGACATTGTACACAGAGATTTTTTGCTAAACACACAGCAGTTCAGTTAGCTCTGTCACTCTTCTCCTTCCTTCCTTCCTTCCTTCCTTCCTTCCTTCCTTCCTTCCTTCCTTCCTTCCTTCCTTCCTTCCTTCCTTCCTTCCTTCCTTCCTTCCTTCCTTCCTTCCTTCCTTCCTTCCTTCCTTCCTTCCTTCCTTCCTTCCTTCCTTCCTTCCTTCCTTCCTTCCTTCCTTCCTTCCTTCCTTCCTTCCTTCCTTCCTTCCTTCCTTCCTTCCTTCCTTCCTTCCTTCCTTCCTTCCTTCCTTCCTTCCTTCGCCCCTTCCTTCCGCCCCTTCCTTCCGCCCCTTCCTTCCGCCCCTTCCTTCCTTCCTTCCTTCCTTCCTTCCTTCCTTCCTTCCTTCCTTCCTTCCTTCCTTCCTTCCTTCCTTCCTTCCTTCCTTCCCCTTCCTTCCTTCCCCTTCCTTCCGCCCCTTCCTTCCGCCCCTTCCTTCCGCCCCTTCCTTCCGCCCCTTCCTTCCGCCCCTTCCTTCGCCCCTTCCTTCGCCTTCCTTCCTTCCTCCCTTCCTTCCTTCCTTCCTTCCTTCCTTCCTTCCTTCCTTCCTTCCTTCCTTCCTTCCTTCCTTCCTTCCTTCCTTCCTTCCTTCCTTCCTTCCTTCCTTCCTTCCTTCCTTCCTTCCTTCCTTCCTTCCTTCCTTCCTTCCTTCCTTCCTTCCTTCCTTCCTTCCTTCCTTCCTTCCTTCCTTCCTTCCTTCCTTCCTTCCTTCCTTCCTTCCTTCCTTCCTTCCTTCCTTCCTTCCTTCCTTTCTTCCTTCCTTCCTTCCTTCCTTCCTTCCTTCCTTCCTTCCTTCCTTCCTTCCTTCCTTCCTTCCTTCCTTCCTTCCTTCCTTCCTTCCTTCCTTCCTTCCTTCCTTCCTTCCTTCCTTCCTTCCTTCCTTCCTTCCTTCCTTCCTTCCTTCCTTCCTTCCTTCCTTCCGCCCCTTCCTTCCTTCCTTCCTTCCTTCCTTCCTTCCTTCCTTCCTTCCTTCCTTCCTTCCTTCCTTCCTTCCTTCCTTCCTTCCTTCCTTCCTTCCTTCCTTCCTTCCTTCCTTCCTTCCTTCCTTCCTTCCTTCCTTCCTTCCTTCCTTCCTTCCTTCCTTCCTTCCTTCCTTCCTTCCTTCCTTCCTTCCTTCCTTCCTTCCTTCCTTCCTTCCTTCCTTCCTTCCTTCCTTCCTTCCTTCCTTCCTTCCTTCCTTCCTTCCTTCCTTCCTTCCGCCCCTTCCTTCCGCCCCTTCCTTCCGCCCCTTCCTTCGCCCCTTCCTTCCTTCCTTCCTTCCTTCGCCCCTTCCTTCCGCCCCTTCCTTCCTTCCGCCCCTTCCTTCCTTCCTTCCTCCCTCTCTTCCCCCAAGCAAATTTCTTGTCTCCTGCTTGGTTATTTCTGTGCTGTAGTAAGGCTGCCTGCACCACTTTATGCCAGTTATTGCCTCCAGCTTTTGTTGCAGCTCAAACCAACCATTTCTGGTCATTTTGGTAGCAACACTTTAATAAGTGACTAAAATCTCTGCATCATTCTGAGAAGAAAAAACCTGTTGTTCCAGTTCCTACATATAAACCACAAAAGAACTAATGGAGGACTCTATAATGTGGTTATATCACTCTGAGGGAAACACAAACTTCACGCACAAACTAGTGAGAGTTTGGTTTTAGAACAGAGAATCAGCTACCAAGTACATGGTCATTTTAGTGGCTGTGCCCTTCCTATAGGTGTACATGGAAAGAAAAAAATTGAGACAAATCTACCCCTTTCAGCCAAAGGTAAGAATTTAAAGGAGTACAGTATCTGACATCTTAACAAATAAAAGCAGCAATGTGATGGGTATTTGTGATTTCTCTGAATGCTTTCAGTTACATTACAACTAGTTATTGAGTAATACATCCTTTGAACAGAACAGTACAACTTGCCAGTGCACAAAATAGCGCGGACAGAAGCCAATTATAAGAATAATGATAGTAGAAGTCAAATACAAGCTGAGAAAAGCTTACCTCAAGTTAATGAACTGGCATATAAATGAGTTAAAAACAAAGCACAAAAATCCATATTGAAATCCCTGGCAGAGTTTCAGCTCTAGTGTAATGCTCTAATCATGAAAACTATAGTACATCAACTTTAAGTGCTCAGGAGAACAGTCAAATCTCTGACTTGTAGTGGAGAAACAGGGGCTTTTTTTCTGTTTTCCAATACCCTGTTAGGGTCTTGCTTTTACTGGGTCAATGAGCAATCAGATATGGCTCAAAAATCCTAACCCAGTGGGCAAGTTCTAACCTTTGTAAACCATGAATGGCCCATCAGCACAGATTCTAAAACTGTGGCATGACTTCAGCAGCTGAAATCTGCTTTTGGCTCTTATTTAATTACCCCGAGTTTTCCTTTGCTTCTGTGGCTTGACTGCTGTAATAATGTTATTCGTTTGAAGCATTTGAGTGAAACTTTACATTTTAGCATTATCCATAAAAATCAATGCTAAGAAATCTCTATCGATATCTCAAGCCTCTGAAGACTTAACCCCAGCAGCAGTCAAGAGGTTTGACTGGCAGTCACCTCCTCAGAAGATGGAGAAGAATGCTTAATGCTCTGGCAGGCAGAATCCCATTGCTATCACAAAACCAGGAGCTTGAAAAAAATGACTCAGAGGTATTGGCATAAGGATCCTTTAATTCCATATTATTTTCATGTAGTGTTGCTAGGTTCTGGGTGTTGTTTTCATTTGAATAGTCATTATAGTGACTAGAAGTAGGTTTTAAATCTTGCAGGAATTTTCTCTAAAAATGAGCAACATTTTACAGGGCAGGCTCCTCAAAAGGAACTTGAAATGGAAACTGGGAAGAGTAATCTCACTAGACTACAAGCAGAGCCAAGGAAGATTAAGCAGTTTTGCAATGTATTATTCTCTCAAAAGTATATATAGTGAAGGTATGTTTTTTTCAAGTACATGGTAGAATGTTTAGCCCAGTTAAAATGCAGCTAACTGATCTTTTTAGAATAAATATTTAAATGTTTTAATAATGGAAATGAGAAATGCAGACCAAATGCTGAATCCATTGTAATTCTTAATTCAAATCTGTCAAATTTTGTGCATTTCAAGTTTTGAGAGTGTTTTTTAAATTTACAGTTCTGAATCCAATACCGTGTGCTCAGGGTAATGAATTGCTAAATTAAATTGTCTATTGACATTTTTTTAGGAAAAAATGGAAGATAAATTGATTTTCTTGGATGCTGGTATTCTGTAAGAATGAACATCCCCAAAGAGATTTCAAATGGAGCCTGTTGTCTTACTAATTTGCACACCATGCTACTTTTTTCCTTGATTAAAACCTTAGTAAGGAACTGCTCAAACCTTGGGAGTTGCTAGGCATAACTGAAGGCCAGCATGTGCCAAATATGCCACAGCACGGAGTCTTTAGTTGTCATCCAGCATACTGTGTGTAAGCAATTGGCAAGCCTCTCCTCCCTCTACCTCCCAGGACTTTTGTTATTGAATTGCTGCATAGTGTATCTTAGCCTAATTGAACTCATTACTTAAGGGACTATTCTGTCTACACAAGTATTCAGGAAATATTATTCCTGAATAACTATGAATAACATTCTTATGCTGGAATAAGAGTGGGCTAGATAATATGCCTAGATAAAATAATGAATAAACAGGTGCTAAAAGATGCCCTGGCAGCTTCACTGAATCGGAAAACCTACCAGGAGCGATTCAGTTTTTGCACATTAGAGCTGGGTGGAAGAAGCCCGGCTTCCCAGGAGCATGAGATGTGACCTATGAAATCACATACCATGAGTCAAATCCCTCATGGCAAGAGAGAAAGATGCTGAACAGCGTGGCTTGATAGAGGCTATTCCAGTTACTTCAAAAGTACAGCTAAATAAAAGTAGAATAGAAGATGACTCCCCCTAAAAGCACATTTTGCGTCTCAGGAAAGAAATGTTTGTCCTCATAGGCTTTAATGATCTCCTTGAGCTGACCAGGACCAGGACAGGCAGCCAGGAATTGCCCTACCAGACTGCAACATATTCACAGGAAGCTTTGACACAGGCTAGCAGATAGACTCCCATTCAATATCCAAGAGGAATCTGGGGGGCAAGGGCCAGTCTCAATATTCCCTTTGGATGTAACTGTCCTCTTCCAAGAGAGTGAAAGAGTTTGAAATTTTTTGGATGCAGCTTCTGCTAGGACAGGTGCCCTCTAGGGCAGGAACAGAAGTATAGATATACTTTGATTATCCCATGCTTGTTCCAGAGTATACTGTGATTTATACCACAAAAAGTGCACTGAAAAATTTTTGGTTTAAGAAAAGAGAGAAGTGTCTTGCTCTGATGAAAAAGGGATGACACAGTCACTACAGCCTTTTGGTTTTGCCCATACCAGTTGGCAAATCAGGAGTGATTATGTTGAAATTAGAATATCTGTGCCCAGAAGAAAGATGAGTCCTTTTATAGCTTCACTTATCAGGATGTGCTAAGGGTCATTTTCAATCCTCTTTTGGAGCCCTATGGTAAGCTTTAGAAGTAACAATATATTCAGTTTTTTTCTAAGACTGTGGAGTAGGGGTAAGCTGAAAATCTGCTTGCAACATTCATATGCACTAACATGGACTTGAGGACATTTCTGGTTTCAGGAGCTCCCCAGCCTTTACAACTGAACTTGAAAAAGTGTCTCCTGAGCCTAACAAGAAGCTGAACCCAGGAACATGCTGCTTGGCTTCCCTCAGATGCTCTTGACTTCAGGTAAGCCAATCCTTGTAAAAAAATAAAGCTCACAATTGTTAATTGCATAGAGGTGTGGTTCTGTTTTCTGTTTCCTTATGATGTATATTTTTTAAAGCTAGTATCTTAAATTCTTGTGTTTTCTATTGTGTTTCATTCTGGTACTGTGCCCATGCTTGTGCTTAACACTGCTATTACCATGATCTCTATGTTGGTTGCTAATCATGCTGTCTTTCATGTGATCTCCTTTTCTTCAATTTAGCAGTAGGGATATACAAGTAAAGCTACTTATAAAGATATTTGTGAATAAAGGCTACTTATTGTAGCCTTTACTGAGCCTTTATCTGAGCTTTACTTCCATCTCAGCATTATATGTGAGTTGTTCCATTGAAATAATAGCAAAATTTCATTACTTCTTCTTACAATTTTTTTGTTGCATAGAAAATATTAGCCACTAAATGACTGGGTTTTTGATACAGGTTTTTGGGAGAAGTAATGTACTGCTATTTTAAAAAGTATGTAAAATCAAGGTCAGCCTGAAAGAGTTTCCAGACACAAAGGAACTAAGAGTGGAACTAGTTGTATGTATAACAGGCCCAAGAGCTGAAGTTGATAAACTCAAGTCTTCAACATGTGGGTGTGCAGTAATCCTAGCTGGACAAATATTTAAAAATTCTTCA
Source organism: Camarhynchus parvulus (assembly GCF_901933205.1). Taxonomy (NCBI): domain Eukaryota; kingdom Metazoa; phylum Chordata; class Aves; order Passeriformes; family Thraupidae; genus Camarhynchus; species Camarhynchus parvulus. The sequence continues at coordinate 58,824,805 of NC_044572.1, forward strand.
AAGTTTCAGAGTGCTGAATTTTGCTTCATTATGGAGTATCTCCAACTCATAGTCCCAGCAAAGCAATTAATTGTTATTAGATGGAGATACAAGTGGGGACAATACGGCCTGGGCCCAAAATCAAAAAAGAAATTAATCTCAACATGATAAAATGACAGATGTGTGTACTGGTCAAATACAACACTACCTTAAAAGAAAACATGTGAAGAACATGGTCATGTACAGAAAGACAATGAGACCAAAGAAATGAATGTAGCGCTACTTTGCTGAAAAGAATCAGAAGACACATTATCACAGAGGAAACACTTCATAAAGATAGTAGGGCTTGGAGAAGAGGGATTATGTAGGCTGCAGAGACCACCAGGCTCATTTACTCTGCCTTCTGTGAGGCTGGAATTGCAGCTATTGTAGTAATTTACTTTGATAACACATTGAAAAAAATCCATTTAATGACTAATACTGGTTGGCACGTGTCATTGCATTACTTAGGGCAAACTGTGGAGAACTGGGCAACCCAGTCTAAGGGAAAGTACTGCAGAGTGGCCCAGACTGTTGCCAAATATTGGAATAGATATCACATTCAGTGGCACAAGATACATGAAAAACTCTTTGAAGATTTAACTGAATTTTCTTTTTAGAAAATTTCAAAAGTGCACAGGGAAATAGATTCTATTACCTATTAGATGCATTAACTAATGTCTTAGTATAAAGCCCTTTGGTTTTAGTAAGCCTGTTTGGAACAGAATAGTGGCACTAAAACCTAGGTGAAGGACTAAACTCTTGACTGTGAAGTTATCTAGAAGATTATGTTGGGAAGAGTAATTTAATAGAAAATGGGCAGAAAAAAAGGAGGTCCCAATCAAATTCTGCCTGCAAAACTCCTACCTGAAAATGTATATTCACCTTTTTAAGGTATCTTTTCATAACTGTTCTTACAACAATTGTTTAAAAAAGCAAAACCCAAACCAATACTCCTATATCAAGCACATTATTGAGAGTCTAAAGTGACAGAAACCTCCTGATGACCACATCCTTTTTATGTGCCCATTTTATCTGCCACACACAACAGATAATGACATGCAACTTCCAGCAGAGGTGTTCACTTACTCCACCAGCAACCTGTCTTAAATATGATATTGATGTTAGTGTATCTATGGGTCCCATCTGAAGAGTGCATTGTAGCAGAGCGAGTGCCAAGTGTCCAACAAAATTGGCTGAGCCACGAGTGCTAATGAATACACAAGGAAGACAACCTATGGTGTGTTTGCTGGTGACCAGCATGGAATGGGGTGATGGAGAGATGTCAGTAATACCCAGAAGGAAAAGAAAGAGACATTCTTTAGACTAGATTCACCCACTCTTTCTCATATGTTTACTCTATGATGAGCCTGAGTGAAATCAGTGAGATTAACATCACTGATGACAATTCAATCAAAACTGAACCAAAAACTTTCCTTAAAATCAAATAAAAAAGCCAAGATTATCAATAGAATTAATTAAGCCAATATATTTAGCACATGACCAGATGCTAAAGAGGTTGCTTAACACAGTCTTGTAAATCAGATACCTGTAAAAACATATTAACTATAGTTTGCCAGTCTGGGAAACAAATGACTTTCTGTTCAACATCCAAATGATAGCAAGCATTACCTTTGGAATTATTTATTAATTTTAACATACTTATATACAGTGATCTTATTCTGATGTAGTAGTTTATTTCAACATAATCTAAGTAGACTTCTATGACTTACTGAAGGGTTTTTAATACATTTGAGACTTAGAGACACGTTCCTTACAAGCCTTCATAAATATGATAGCAACAATATGTCTTTTGTTGAGAGCCAACACCATTTAACGATGTCTAAGTTGCATCTGAAATGGGCAATTCTTGAGCAAAATAGGCCACATACAGCTTGAAATTAATCTAAGTAGCTAAAGAAATTTAAAACATACATGTTTTAAGGTATATATATTATATATTGGTGTATAATAATGTATACAAACACATGTATTTTAATGTTTATCTTTAATAGCAAAAAGTACAGTAGAATTCCACTGATGGCAAGATTTGATTGTAGAATATCCATAGAAAATTGGTGCACTTTTTTCTGAAAATCAATATACGCTCAAAACAAAATGTGATACCAGATAATTCTCTGCCAATAGCCTAAAACTGATAATCAATTTAAATACCCAAATAATTGAACTAAACCCTATAGTAATCAAATAGGCATTTGATAATGAAATATCTCCATTGAAAAACGTTACTGAGTAAAATTTTGTATCAGTCCCAACTAAGTGAGTGTACAACATTTAGGATAAGGCCTCTCAGTCCTGACTGGAGCTCATAGGTGCTATTGGAGTACAAATAATAAATAATAGTACATGTACTGTAAAGTCTCTAAACTCAGTGATAATACCAAGCATTTTCCATCTTTGAAACACTATACGAACGCAAAACTATTCCTCACAACACCCCTGTGAGGTAGGTATGAAAGTGTTACCCCATCTTACTGATGGGAAAACTCATCCCAATACTACAAGGTGCTGGCTGATGCTGCAAGGGGATTCCTAGAGGCCTGAGTTCCTGATTCCCAGAGGCCCCAGAAGTATGTTGTTCTTAAGCAAAATATTAGTCTAATAAAGAACTTGCCCACATCCTTAAAAATGTCAGTGGCACAGCCCAAAGCTGTTGGCTTTCATATTTGTCACTTTGTCAATTGATCGAGACATTCTCCCTTTGAAAAAATAAGGTACTATGCATTGGTCCTATGACATGCACAAACAAGTATTTTTCTTTTCATAAGTCTATTGGTACCTTTCATATCTGCAAAGGGAAGGCATTTACCTGTGAGTGCATACCTTGTGTAGCAGAGCTGTAGCAAGAGTCTCCCATTCTTTTACTTATATGCATAAAAATTACAGTTTCTTTTACTCATTTATGTGAATACTCGTTTATGTGAACGGTCGTATGATGGCATCAAGTTATATATTAAGGGGCACAGCCACATATTTTTTTAGATTCAGCTTTCAGGACCTCCTTTAAAACTGGGATAGTCCTGTGGAATGTACTAAAATATATTTATTCTCTTTTCCATCTTTTTAAAAATAAAGTCCATAATGCTTTTGCTTAGACATACTTTAAAATACTGTATAGCTAGCCATTGTTTTGAAGATGCACAAAGAAAAGCAAGACATTTGAACGTGGAAGCAGTCCCTCTTGCACCAGAATAAACCTGGAGTATGCCCACTAAAGGCTGTGGAGCTTCAGTGGTGTAAAAGCAGGCAGAGTGGAGTCAGGATCAGGACTTCCATCCTCCTGTCCTTCTGTGGCTGCCCTCTACCAGCAGCACTAACGAGCTTCATGCCTTCATCTGCAGGAAGGAGTGTGAGTGGCATGTTTGCCAGCAAATCCTGTGAGCTATGCACATACCTGATCACATCACTGAAGACTTCATCACTCATTATGCTAGTGTTACACATAGACGTAAAAAACAGGCAGCTCTTTTGACCTCTGCAGAATTAGAGAAAAAGGGAAAAAATAAACCACAGTATCTTCCAAATGACAGAGTACATGCAGAGAAGTAAATCAAAGGCAACAGAAAAACAGCACAAATGCAGCTTTAGAAAAAACAAAGCTTTTGCCAAAAGAGAAAGGAAAAAACAGGTTAAGGAACAGGTAATATATTGACGGCTAATAGACACAAAATTAAAAAAAATAATAATTGGGTAAAAATTAAGTTATTTCAATCATTTAATAAATGCTGTATAATAACTCATAGGAAAAATGGAAGTGAAAACTTTGAAAACTTTTCTGGAACGTTCCCCTTTAAAAATCATAACAGGCAGTTTTTCTGATCATATATAGAGTTTCTACATGGCTATCCTTTTAAACATCTGTAATTCAGCAGACTTTGGCCATTTTAATCTGTGTAGCATATTTTATTATTTAATGTCTTCGTATGATAAAAAAAATAACCCATACATATTTAAAAATAGATACCATTCTGCTTTCATCCTTTTTTGGGGGGGAGGAGGGGAAAGCAGGTAATTTTCCTCTTGTGTTTTGAACAGAACCATAGCTATCAGCTCTCCTTTGCTTTTCTTCTCTTTTGCATATCATGTTTTCTCTCAGCAAGACTCAGGGACGTGCATGGAGGAAGAAAAGCACAAATCTATCATTGTTGTTGAGTCACCTGAGGAAACTCATACCTTCTTTGGGTTCGTCTTATAAAACACAGTATCTGCATAACAAGGCCACTGAAAAATTATTAATACAGATTTTTCTCTTTTATTTATCTTTTGTCGGTTTTAAATGCAGCAGGCATTCACCATCGGAATATAACAGCTTGGAGTTTACTCAAACATACAGCTTTTTTGCAGGAGATACGTAACCACATGCCTAACCTTAAGAATGTAAATACTTTTATTTAAATCAATGTGAAAAAATAATTTGGTTAAAGTTAGACATGCTTTGATAATTGAGGATATTGGAAAAAAAGACAAAACAAAACCATGGGTTTAAACATATAGGTTATGTCATTTGGAATGAATGGATGCGAGCTGTCAATTTTTTTCCTTTTTGTATTTTAGAATTTGAACTGCTCCTGATAAATTTGTTCACAAATTTTATCATGAGGTGTATCATGAATATTAGGCAGATGTTTAAACAACCTGAAAAGGAGGCTTTTTCATTAGAGAGTACAGGATAAATGTTCAGAAAGCAGTCAGTTTGAAACAGTAGTCATTCCAAAATCTGTTTCCCCCCTCCAAAATTTTCTTTTTGGTGTCATTTTTAGTTCTACTGCCTTGGGATAAATGCTCTTAAAATTTATTTTCATTGGAAAAGTTATTTTAATAATTCTATCCCTTTGCACTGTTAATATAAATTAGAAAAACATTTGAATATACGGTGTCGACCTTACTCTGATTTCCAGATGCAATGATTAGAAGTCATTGACACCAATCTACCACAAGTGACCTTAGTCTCATATCTTGTTCTGTTATTAGAGTAATCAAGGAACGCAATTCAGAAATAATATTACATCCTGCATTTTATTCAATTCCATATGACAAAAATAGTAACCTAGACTAAGACATCCATTTCAATCAGTAGATGTGTCAAGCCAACAAGATTTAATAATAAAAAATATTGGATCTAGGTAACAATTCCCAGCTGTTTCAGGGAGGCTCCTAGCCCTACATGGTATCACAGTATAAAAATAGTGTCTCTCTTCACCATGCAGAGAGGAATGGCCTAACCCTGAATACAAAATGGGGTCAGTCTTACTGTACCATCATCAACCATCTTATTTACAACACTATACATATTTTTTCTCTTTTTCCTTTTTCATTTTTTCTTCTCTATTTTTCCTTCTTTTTTATTTTTTTTCTTTTTTTTAATTATACACATCCTTTAGGGAATAGAGATAACACTACATGGTACCAAATACTAACAAAAAAAAGTCACACCAAAAATTACACAGATAAATAAAAACATTCAATTGCTGAAATACAGCAACATTAAGCCACCTCAGTTTTCTTTAATGCTTGGAAACACTCCTAACCACCCACACACTGTGGCAAAAAATTATGTTATATTGTAGAGGTGTTACAGATATATAATTTTGCTCAGATATAGATATATATTTATATCTATATGTCTCTATCTCATCATTGTAGAAAATGGAGCTGTAGAGTTCATTGTTCATTTCTAATAGAAACGAACAGCTAATAAGTCTTTGAACCTCTTTTCACCCCATTATGTGATGGCAGAAATAGTCCATCCTCTTACAGTAATGATTTCTGTTTTATAAGAAAGATTGTCCTATATTTCAGTCTTAACTGAGAAGACCTCACTGTCTGATTCGTTCTTCAGGGGCATGAAACTCCTTGCGCTGTTACCCAGCTACCCATAATGTCCCTCAAGCAATTCTGCTGGACAGAAGTTCAGAGTGTCAACTCCACCATGCTTGTAACACACAAAAATGAGGTAGTACACAAAACATTTTCTGTTCAAGTTTTGATTAAGCCCCAGTCTCCTCAGCATTCCCCGCTTAACTTATGAGTGGAACCAATCCCTTTGTTTACTCAGCATAATTCCAACAATGCAATCAACGTAAAATTATATTTGATTAATCAGAATACATTGTGCTTTGGAGCAATCTGAAAAGATAATCAGACAGTTGGAAATAAATATGGAGCATTTGTGTGTTACTACTGCTCACGCTGCCCAAAATTCTTTTGTTCCCACTATTGTTAGGCAGTCAGCATCTTTCTTATGGTTATGTGTGGAAGAGACAGAACAGATTACAGGAAAATTAAACCTACATAATATTCTCCTTCCTCTATCCTAGACTTGAATTAATACCACACTCCTAAGATAAATGTATCAGAATTCTGTCAGGGGTGGTCACGCTTTTAAGTGGGCGTCGTAGAAAAGTTAAATGAATAATTTCCATTTAAGAAACAGCAGTCCCCATATTTCCTAAGGATCTGACAGTTCTCTGCAATTTTCTGCTAAGTTGATAGAGATCTCTCATTGTTTGAGCTTAAAACAAAACAAGAAACTGCAACAGGGTCCTCCTCCTTACTCCTTAAGTCAAAGTACTATTTATAAAATAGTTGATATCTTTGTCAGTTTCAAATTATAGACAAACCTCCCTAATACAAAATACTAAAAGTGCAATAGTATAAATTAAGAGTTTGCAACCACATTATACAAACATTACCTTTTTATTGTGCAGCTTTGATAACACGGAGTACTTCCTCACGACTGTTTATAATGTTGTGAATAATTTATGGTGCTAAGGTTTGTCTGTAACTTGTTTTCCAATCATTGAGCTAAAATCCACACTACATTTTTTTTTCATTTAATAGAACAACTGTCCACATAGCAGCTACAAATATTTAAATAAAAAAAGGTTTGTTACTGACAGGTACTTGCACATGAAAAGCATGCTATCTTTCCCAATAAAACTTCACAATTTTGCCTGCATTGAAAGAAACCACTTATTCATAGTAAAACAAAACTTGCTTAAAAAAAAAAAAAAAGGAAAAAGAAAAAAGAAAAATCACATAGCCAGATGTATTTTGCAGTACAAAAGCTTCATTTAAGTTTGGGGCTAGTATATTGTCTGTTACCCGCATAATCTTAACATTATAAATACTACAGACAAGGATACTGTAATAATACACAGCATTGGGGTACTAAATCACTTATTTAAGATTAAGATTCCTAAAAACATAGTCCAAGTTGCTAACTAATTTGAACAAAAACCAGCAAATAAGTGTGACAGAATGCCATAATGAAGCCCCCCTTTCTCAGGTGATAGTAAGTTTTGTAAGAAGCAAAGTGAATGTAGACTAGCCTCTTTCTGTTTCTAATGAAGTTATCCCATAACTGGTTTGTTTGTTTTCTGTTAAATTAAAAGGTTTCAAAGTTCTCAGTAACAGTCAAACTCACTGTTGAAAGAAGTACCATGCAGATCTTGCAAGACAACTTTTCAGCAGCCACAAAAAGTTATGTATTTCTGCTATGGGTAAAATTTTAAAGGGAACCTATGCATTTAGGTCAGGAAACTAATGCTTAGCTTCAAAAGCTGTACATGGGACAGGACAAGTGTTGTGTCGAGTAGAGGTCCAACAGTTATTCGGAATGAATGCTTTTAATTTATGCCAATCTCTTTATTATCCTCAATAAATCTTGTGAATGGACGACTGGCTCCCGTCTCAGAACTTGCTTTGTCCAGACTGACAATGGGAGGGCTGCTGCCCGTGCGAGCTTTGTCCATGCCACCGGTAAGGTTACTTAGAGGCGGGATGGCGCCTCCGCCTAGACTTACTGGGAGCTGAGGAATGCCACCGTTCTGTATGACAGAAATCTCATTGTTCTTCATAGCAAGTCCGTTAGTGATAGCTGCAGCATATTGGTTCCAAAAATTGGGGTCAACATTCATGGCCCGAGCTGCCAAATCCTTCTGGAACATCTCGGAGAACTTGAGAGCGTCGCCACCAAGCAAAGCCATGGGGTTTTCCACGGAGAGGCGTCGGCCACGGCGTGCAGGGGCGTTATTCCACATGTGAGTCCCCATGTGAACCTGCAGAGCGAATAGGGAAGAGAAGCACCCCCAAGTTAGCACATTCTGGTGAGGTGTCTAGCCTGAAATGCTGTTACTTAGAGTAGTGCTTGCTTTTTTAAAAAAATGCCCTTTAATTCACATTTATAAAAAAAAAATAATTTCAGTAAGGACACAGTTCTAAGTTCCAGACAGCCTACACAAAGAAAACCCAGATCCATGGTAGTTTTTCAATGTGCATTTGCTTCTTCTCAGTGAAAACAAAGAGCGCCGCAAGATTTAAGGGTAAATACCCTCTTGGGTTAGACAATTTCACATGCAAGCTGGAAGTCCTCACATGCTGAAGATTACCAAGGGCATTACTCATATTAGGAGATGAGTGGTTTTTCCCTTTTCCTTTTTTCATCCTCATTGTTTTCATGTTTTATCTCATCACAGAAGCACTGATTAATTTGCTAAATTTAGTATTTTTTAAAAGGGCATTTAAAATGTCTTCTCCAGGCTGAGTCCTGATGGTTAACCAAACGGCAGGAATAGGAGCGACCAGTCCTGTAGTAACCCATTGTAAATCTGTGAGAAACAGCTTTCTGCTCTGCAATGGCTGCAAAGTGGAATAGAAAACAGAATTTGGGGAGGCACCCAAGGAGCTGAGCAAGCCCTGTGTTCCTGGTTTATAGCAAGGTTATTTTGCATTGATGGTCCATAAGAACTCTCAGAACATGTCCACCAGCTGACTGGGTGTGCCATCACATCAGTCAGAACTACAACATGCCTACGTGTACAGTTGGAACCAGTTTTAAAGTTTGCATCATTGCACAGCCACTTTCCAGTCCTTATCTTCTACACAGTGAAAGCATAACGACCACCTCTGTACAGCAAGCATTTCCTTGAAGCTCCCTTCTCACCTATCTTTGGGATAAATACTTAGCACCTAAACTTGCTGAATTCAAGAGCAGTGCTCTTTAACACCCCCCTCCCCAAGCCTTTACAGTTTCATGTGGCCTCTTACCTTAAGATTCCCCTTTGTGGTAAAAGCTCTACCACAGATTGTGCAACCAAACGGTTTTTCACCGGTATGGGTGCGCTCGTGTATCTGCAGTGCACTTGCTGAGGAGAAGGTCTTCCCGCACGACTGACAGTTGTGCTGCTTGGGAGTCCGGCGAGGGGGGGGTGCCAGCATAGGGGTGATCCCCGGACTCATCACTGTCTGTGGTGCAGCAGGAACCTGGATTCCAGCTGGAAGCGAGGGAACCTCACCCAAAGAGATCGGCTTGCTGTGACCATTCACTTCCATTTTGATCATGGTAGGTGCTGTACTGGTGACCAGGCTAGGAGTACTTTGGCTGGGACCTAGAGTAAAGTTGGGTTCAAATAACTGAGAAGGCAGCTCTTTTAATTTGTGCGTCAGTAAGTGCTGTTTTAAATTACCCATAGTGGAACACCCACGACTGCAGACTGTACAAACAAATGGACGTTCTTTAGTATGGCTGCGGTAGTGAATTTCCAATGCACTCTTACAAGCAAAAGGCTTGCCACAGATATTACAAACAGTACTTTTAAACTTACCACGTTCTCTGTTCAGGAACAGCAGACTAAAAGGAGCCTCCTCTTTGATGACCGGTCTTCCCGGGTTGGTGGATGTCAGGTCTAATGCGCCTCCATTTTCAGTTGTGGGTGGTGGACTGTCTGGTTTTTCTGTCTTTAATTGTATTTCTTGTGGCTCTTCTTGGTTACTGAGACCGGGGGACTTTGATCTGAAACTTTCACTATTGCTATTCACAGGAGACAAAGCTTGCATGGAGGAAGAAGACTCTGACATTGCAGGGCTGCCTGCACTCTGGCTTTCAAGATCACCAACGGCTGATGAGGAGTCATTGCTCAAATGGTCACTTTCCCCTGATCCATTTTCTATGGATTTTAAATTGGTCAGCTGCTGACAGTTCATGACAGAATCAATCATTTTCATTTGATTCTCCAAAGCAGCAATACTGGAGATCACAGAAGGTGGTGAAGAAGGACATGACCCAGAGTAAGAGATAAGGGGTTTGGATGAATCACTTGCCGTGTCCTTTAGTTCCGGGTCCTCTTCCATAGAATTTTCATCAATGTCATCATCGAAGTTGCTCAGTGTGTCAACATTCTTCTCATCATAGGAAAGCTCGGAGTCCATGGCATCCTGGAAGCCCTCTGGTAGTGGCGTGTTCGGAATTTGACCACCCATATGCATACGAATGTGCTGCTGAAGAACAACCGCGTTTGTAAATTTCTTCTGACAAATGGGACACGAGTGCTGTACTCTAAGTGGTGGCTTTGCTCGATGAACTCCAAAATGTGTTTTTAGATTGCCTTTTGTAGTAAAGGCACGTCCACAAATTTTGCATTTAAATGGTCTTTCTCCAGTATGTGTTCTGTAATGCATCTTGAGAGCGCTCTGACAACTAAGCACACGGTGACAAATGACACATTGATTCGGATCTGTCATCTTCTTATCAATGTTCTCCACTAGCTGTTGTAGTTTTGAGGTTTCTGATGTTTGCATAGAGTCTAGCAGACCACCAAATGGAAACTTTGCCTTAAACTGG